>NC_066548.1:5713383-5843383 GCF_024679095.1 Eriocheir sinensis
GAGCAATGATGATGATGATAGTGGCGATGGTGGTGATGATGTCCATGCTGTTATTCCTCTCTGTCTGTCTATCTATCTATCTCGTTATCTACCTCGTGCGTACAAGCTTTGGCAACAGGAGTGGCTTGTAGTGATGAAGGCGAGAGGAAGGGAAGAGATTAACCGCCACAGAAAGAATCAAACCCAAGACTTAACCATTAGCCGAGATCATCAACCCTGCTATGCGCGCTGCCCTGTTCCTCAATGAAAGCACTATGACCCGAATGCAATATACTCTACTATACACTTAACGTTACTTTTTAATGTTCGTATACAACTGTCCAACATTTCGGAAGTCACGGCCTCTCTCTACCGTAGGTTATCGATGCCCCACCGCCGCCGCAGAGCCCTCTTGAAACAGCTATATAGGCGGAAGGAGCGAAACCAGCACCACGCGGGGAGAAAGCCAGTCAGGAAGGAGTGAAGCGAGTCAGTCAGTCAGTCAGCTGGGGTTCGGTTGTAAGCGATTGGAAGGGTCATGACGCGGAGTTCTGTTAATGGTTTCTCAGTCAGCTGGGGTTCGGTTGTAAGCGATTGGAAGGGTCATGACGCGGAGTTCTGTTAATGGTTTCTCAGTCAGCTGGGGTTCGGTTGTAAGCGATTGGAAGGATTATGACGCGGAGTTCTGTTAATGGTTTCTCAGTCAGCTGGGGTTCGGTTGTAAGCGATTGGAAGGGTCATGACACGGAGTTCTGTTAATGGCTCTCTCTCCATTACGAGTTCATTGGTCAACACCCTCACATGGTCGTATAGAGCGTTTACCGGCGACCCGAGGGGGATGCGCAGTAGTGAAGCATAGAACAGGCGATGCAGAAGAGCCTCAAGCAATGCCGGAGGACCAGATACTAAGCCCGTAAACAAGTCAACATATCCCTTACCGCCGGCACACCACCAGCCCCTTCCAGCACACGTAAGAACAGCGAAAGTCCAAGGCGAAATCGTAAGGCTTTTGTGCAACATTTGGCGGTGATTTAATAGCAAAAAAGAGCCCACCGAACCCTCCAGGTAGATAATTACCATTAAAAATGCCGCCCCACAGCTGAGAGAGAAATGTCTTATAAAAGGAGAAAGCTCGTCTGATTATGGTGGCGACGGACGGTGGTGGTGATGGTGGAGGAGACGAGGCGCCATCTGGAGTTAAAAGGGCGCCGTTTTAGGAGTGACGAAGGAAAAAAAGAATGTCGGAGAGGTTTTATTTGACGCATCTACGGGAGATCGTCGCGGTAGCCTGCACACCGTTAATGAGAAGAGCAGGTTAGCGCCACCCACACGTCCCTGCTGCCTTATCTTCCTCCCATCCTGCACTTCCCTTCCTCACGTAGCCATACACTTCCCTTGAACTTCTACCTGTCTCGAACACGTCCTCGCTTCCTCTACTTCCCTTCCTCATGCTGGAGTACGTTTCACCACGCGTAGCTTCACACTTCCTTCCACATTCTGCCCCTCTCGAAATTACAAGAGTTTACAGTTGTGTCAGAGAGAGAGAGAGAGTAAATGATGGTAATGGTGATGGAAATAAGAATGTGTCCGTATAGAGAGAGCAATGATGATGGTAGTAGCGATGGTGGTGATGATGTCCCTCCTGTTACTCCTCTCTGTCTATCTATCTATCTATCTCGTTATCTAGAAAGAGAGAGAGAGAGAGAGAGAGAGAGAGAGAGAGAGAGAGAGAGAGAGAGAGAGAGAGAGAGAGAGAGAGAGAGAGAGAGAGAGAGAGAGAGAGAGAGAGAGAGAGAGAGAGAGAGAGAGAGAGAGAGAGAGAGAGAGAGAGAGAGAGAGAGATGTGGACGTGGTTTCTTTAGACAACTGGGTTTCGGTAAGTACGATTCCGTTGCGCAAACCCAGGCAAGAAAAAAAGAGAAAGAGACGCCCGAGCCTACATTCCGGGGGAGACTAGAAAGTGATGGGTGATGGCCTCTGCATACCCGATGAGTAGAAGGTGCTGGGGGGGCGGGGGGAGCGGCGGCGGCGGCGGTGGAGGGGAACAGCGAAAGGGGGATGAGGGAGATGGGTGTAGCAAGCAGATGGTGATGGTGGTGGTGGTGAGGAAGAAAAGTTAGCGAATATCAGAAGAAAACAGATTACTCGTAGTTCCTCGCATTTACTGAGCTACCAACTCGCTAAACAAGCCAACTATCACCTCATTCACCACCTGGTCAGTGCATAACACTTTCGAAAGGCGCCCGTAGCATACCATCGGAGAAGTTGGCGAATATCAGAATAAAATAGTTTACTCGTGATTACTCTTATGTACTGAGGTTTTCCCATTCACAACGCGTTAAAAACCACCTCCATCTCCACCTACTCGATGCAAGCACTTCTGAAAGGCGCCTGTAGTGTCATTGTTGTTCTAGTTTAGTTCCTTCTTCATTTAGTTGCATGCCCTCGTCCACGCCACACGCACGCTGACTGACCATGGATGTTCCTCTCCCCACAGATGTATCTCATGCTTCTCGTGGCCGTGAGTGGCCTGGCACTGGCGGACCATTCTGCTGGCGGTGGACACGAGCATGGTGGACACGGAGGAGGACATGGGGGCGGAGGACACGGGGGCGGATTCTCAGGAGGCCATGGCGGAGGCATTTCATCCTCCTACGGCGCTCCTCCTCCTACTTCCTACGGCCCTCCACCCAAGGCTCCCCTACCCTCCTATGGACCACCGCCCAAAGCACCCTCTCCTTCCTACGGTCCACCGCCCACCTCCTACGGCCCACCACCCGCATCCTACGGCCCACCGCCCGCTTCCTACGGTCCACCCCCAATGACCTACGGGCCTCCGCCGCAGCTGTATTACTACGTGTCCAAACCTAACCAAGGAGGAGGCAAGGGCAAGGTGGGTCTTCTTTTTTGCCTTACATCTCATTCAAAAAGAAAAGCATAATGGTTATACAATAAGGAGTCTAGGAACGTGATTTAACCTGTACCTCCCCATTTTTCAGGGCAAGGGCGGCTTCAGCATGAGCACGCTCTTCAAGGCTGGTGACAACGCCATCAAGGGCATGAAGGGTGCCATCTCGAAGGCTGGAGACTACGCTATGCAGGGTATGAAGGACACATTCAACAAGGCTGGCCAGTATGCTATCAAGGGTATGCAGGACATGTACGATGTTGGAGACTACGCCTTCAAGGGCATGAAGGCTGGCTTCGACAAGATGAATGGAGCTATCAAGGGCGGCTTTGAAGAAATCGGCAGCAAATTCAAGGGCTTATCAAAGGGCAAGGGCGGCGACGACGACCAGGACTATTACTATGGTACGTTGACGACCGACTCGACTTAAGGGATTGCTATTTGTTTCGTCTACCTAACCGAAATCACACACCTGGTAACCTTCTCCTTTTTACTTAATTTCTTTTTTTCTTTTTTCCAGTTTACGTCCCTGCTCCAGCGCCAAGCTACGGACCTCCTCCTGCCACGTACGGCCCTCCCCCTGTCAGCTACGGACCACCCCCTACTAACTACGGGCCTCCACCCACCAGCTATGGCCCTCCTCCAACTAGCTATGGTCCCCCTCCCAAGGGTCACGGTGGTGGCCTCGGCGGTGGTCACGGCGGTGGTCACGGCGGTGGTCTCGGCGGTGGTCTCGGCGGTGGTCACGGCGGTGGCCTCGGCGGTGGTCTCGGCGGTGGCGTGTACGGTGCCCCGAAGCCTGATGACATTGTTATCTCCGGCGGATACGGCGCCCCACCTCCACCCTCTTCAAGCTACGGTGCTCCCCCTTCCAAAGGTGCGACCTATGGTCCTAAGGGCAGCGGCAGCTTCTTAGGTCACCACTCTAAATCTCGGCCCCATGGCAGTCGCCCCATTCCCGTACCCGCGTCGGTACCGTTGGTGCCCAACAACCTCGTTATTCCCCGACCCCCTTCCGAGACCTACGACGCCCCCTGGCCCTTGCCGAGCGGCCGCAGGCCAGGGGGCAGCGGTGTGTATGTCCCCACATCCACTCCCGGCTTGTTCTCTTCCCCATTCCCTACGACTACCCACTATCCCTCGACTGTCCGACCTTTGACACACTCCCCTGACCACCACGGCAAGCCGTGCATCCATCACCATGGAGGTTCCGGCCTAAGCCCAACACCCCTCCCCATAACTCCGCTTGGCTCTACGCTTCAGCCCCCCCCAGAATATCCTCCATATCCCCCTACCTCAACAATTACTAACTCCTTCGGGAGCGTGCCTAAATTCAATGACACATATTATTCTTCCTTCGGAACACCCTCACGTCCCCCTCTCCCCTACAAGCCCTTCGCGACAGTCACTAATCCCCCTCTGACTTACCCCTCCGACCCGTGCTCTCTTCCTCCAGCTTTTACTAGAACTAACGACGGCTCGCCTTGTCTTCAGCCTTTCCCTGGATCAGTTTCCTCTTTTCCTGGTAACCCAAAGCATTCCACAATATCAGACGATGACTTCATCAGTATTCTTACTAACGACTTGAATGGTGGTCAGCATGATGGCAGTAGGAGTCTGGAGCATGCTGGGGGATACAGAGACAGTAGACAAAGCTATCCTCCGGGAGGGGCCTCCTTTGGGCAGGTGATATTGAAAGGACCAACACCTGACAGCAAGGAGGTCAACACACCAGCCACAATTTTTGAAAACGGCTGGAGGTACAGTAATTTTTCACTTCTTTTCCCGGCTACCCCTAAAACCCCAACTAGTCAGAGAAGTGGAATAAACTTTCCACAGAAAGATTTCCCAACTTCTACCCCTCGACCCTTCATAACCACAACACGAGAAGGCACGGTTGTTCCCCAAGGCGTGTTACATACCTCCCCCAGACCCCTCATAACCACATTAAAGGATGGTAGGATTGTTCCCTTCACCCCGAGAGTTACTCCAACAACTTTTAGACCCCCAACATCTCGGCAAGGTAGATTTGATGTGTTTCACGAGCAGGTCACACCATCCCGGGAACCCTTGACCGAGCCCTCCGTGTTGAGCCTTAATCCAGCTTTTCCAGGGGGGTCAGACACTGTGAGCCACCACGGCCCCAACGTTCTGTGGAGCCTCCAGAATTTCAAACGCCACGCCTCTCAGCATCCTCCTGCTTTTAACCTTACTCAATATCTTAATTCTTCTTCTGCCCTTACTCAACAAAACAAGGATGGCTCCACCACAGCTCAACTCCCTTTGCCGACAGTGGTTAAGTTTCCTCTTCAGGGTGTCAAATCCCATAGCGAACGCAGTACTAACATAATCTCTAACCACTCCATTCAGCCTCCAAGGACTCTGAGACCTCTGACAGAGACCACGACTGACGCTCCACAGACTGACGCCCCCTCAGCCTCCTCCTCGGAAGAGACTCAACGTGAGGATCGGCACCGAGGGCTCCCGTCACCCTCCCGCGTCCCCAGCAGACCACGTCCCCAAGCGGCATCCTAGAGCTCCTCCCCGCACACTGCTCCTAAATCCTACTTTACCCAACCATGCCTTTTGACCTAGAATCCAAATATGCCCACTCTTAATATCCTTTACCTACACCCAAAACGACAAGCTATGCCAACATCCTCTATCCTGTCTTCACCCTGATCCAACATCATTTACTGTACCACATCAACTTCATGCCCCGCACCGCGTAAGGCCAAACGATGGAAAACCTTGAAACTTCGATGGACCACTTCTAACAATAACTAATTACTATGTACATTTGTGATAATATTTGCATTACACTTAGGATAATTAGTCATTTTCATAATATAAGTAGATTACATGTATCCAAACCCATAATATTCCACTCATCTTTATACACATGGGAGAGTCGTTACATATTAGTGTTATAAAGGTAACTTCACACAAGCATACACTGACTGGCCCTACTGCCGGCACACCGCTGCCCTCTAGCGGCGACCTGTGGCGTCAGCAGCCTCGCTTCGAGGTGAGGTAATGACATTTTCACCCCATTTTCACTACCACAACCACCACCACCACAACAACAACAACCAGAACAACCACAATGCATCTAGTCAGCCTCCCCGTACAGCACCGCCTGCACCTCCCGGAAACTAGTAAACTAGTCGTTAGTCTAGTCAGTAGCCATTAGTCGTTAGATGATAGCCTATAGTATTTAGTGAACTGCATTTTACGTAGGGATAGTACGTAGCATATGTGCTAGAAGTGTACAATATATTGGCATTATCTAAAATATGTTGGTATCATTATAAACAAATGAACTTCTCTGAGGCATTGTCTAACACACTGATTCTGATTTTTCAGGACACGGGCACTAAGGCAGAGGAGGAGAAGGAGGAGGAGGTTTCACTAGTACGAAGAAGAGTACAAGTGGATCAAACTTACGTCATTGCCTGAACGGTGCTCAAGGTGAACCCTGTCCGGCTGCCACCAAGCTCTGGTATCACGTGCCAGTGACGCCACGACGCCACGAGACTCCAGCGAGCAAGTGTTGCCAATGGAAACATCTTCCGATGAAAAAAGAAAACTTAAGACTTCACATCATCAAAGAAAAGGCAAATCTTAGCCCATAAATACAGAGACTATAAAACTGTGATTTCATCTATGGCAATTTTTTCGTGTTATATAAGACGAAAATTATTCCTCAGGTCTAGTGCTAAACTCAATAGTAAAACAACCCACACGGGGTCTGAATTCTAACTTACATCTTGAACATCATCCAAGAGAAGAAATATTACTTTCGATTGACCAAAATGAGCAAGATGTAACTGCTGCTTCACTTGCTGCTTCAAGTTTATTTGTTTCTGTTGAAAGTTGGTTGGCTCGGCGTCCGTCCCTGACACCTGATACAATAATGTTAACTTAATTATCTGGTCAACCGTTCTGGTCATTAGGGCCACATCGGTTGACGTGTAAATATACTATGTAACTGTTGAATGTCACTAATGCTTCCCTTCTATGGCTCTAATGAGACGCTGAAGACGCTAAAATAGGCCGACAATAAGTGAACTGGGCAGCCATCGTCGCAGTTTACAAGTTCTCTTAACTTGGCATTGTTTTAGTAAATAGTAATTGAACCAGTATTACATTTAAGAAAGATTGTTTCGGGATGCGTCTTTGCACCGCTCTGAACTTGGACGAGTTTACAAAAAAGGTGCGAGTCTCATCACAGCTCATTTTCCTACAAACAGACAGTCCGACATTCACCGTCACTGCTCGCCCGCTGCGGTCTGCTGTCATTCACTTTTTACTCTCTGTAGATGCATGTAAATATACTGGGATGTTTCGTTGTTACTCCGTTCCAACAGCCACAGCTAAGGACCAGTCGGCGGCAGAGAGACAATCAAATAAGTGAAAGCCTGCCCATGCAGCCTCTGCGTAGACGAGGGGAAAAGTTAATTAATTAGTAATAGAGGCCTCCTTAGATTTTTCTGGTGGCCTCCACGCCGCTACCTCGCCCGTAGTTCTGGCTGTTGAAGTACCGACGACTTCGAGTAAAACAGGCATTTATTCATAACTTCTTCCTGCTACTTCTTTTGAGCAACAGTCACGTTTTTACTTCCCGTGTGGATTTTTTTCTAGTATGTTGTAGACCTCTTAGTCTAGAAGTGTATTCTTCAAGGTGTTTTCTCTCGCCCTAGTACTGGTCAAGGTGCTGACGTCTTACTCAGCCCATGTTAAGGCTTCACTTAACTTCAGTGTCTTGACATCCTGGTCTCTAGATGAACATTGTCTCGAGAGCTTCAGATAGAGAAGAAAGACTGAGTGTTTGTTTAGACGGGTGAGACAAAATTTGGAAGGAGGGAAATTGTTGGAATTAGCTTGTAAGATACTTTTAGCCAAAATAATATGTCACTGCTCCATTCTCCCTAAGCTCATGTAATTTTGTTTTAAGCACAGTTTCCAGAGCTAACAAATTGACACCCCTATCTATTTTTTGTTGTAGGCTAACAATTTTCGCCCTGACATATAATTCAAAACTTATTCAATACCAAAGATGTTACCAGAATTTTATTATTGTTGTTGAGCATGTCGTGCCAAGCTGAGAACCTGCTAAATATTGCTAATACGAACACCCACCCACCCACCTACACACACACACACACACACACACACACACACACACAAGAATATAAGTGACATAAGTATCGCCTCAACCAACCATCATTCTTGCTTCATGTAAATAAGAAACGTAACAAACAATATTCAGTAGAGTTTCTTCTTAGTTATTTTTCTGTATACATAAAATATCAAATGGCACTTTTGTAGCGGCGTGAGAAGCATTCATAGTGTAAAGGCTTGTTAAGTTTGTCTTTTGTTTCTTCCAAATTACAAATTTCATTCTTAATCCATGTGCATCTTTGACAGGTTACAAAAGCATGTCTTCGTCCTTTTCCTCGGCCGCCGCCCTGCACACTCGTCCCTTGACTCACGCTTGAGATCAATGCACAATGTAAAGATTCCAGACAAAAATATATAAAGATAAATAATCAAGCAAACAAGTGATCAAATAAAAAATAAAGCGTTTATAAGTTTAAAACACTAGATGGATGTTTATTTTTTTATCCGAGACGAGGAGTGTGACGCTTGTCTTCAACAGTAAAGGCATACATTCATGCCATCGTGTTGCACTGATCAAAGATCATACATTAATTCGGACTGTGACCCTTGTCGGCACTACACAGAGGTGATGCTGTCCATCTCAGGAAGGTGAGCAGACCTTCTGCATGTCACGTGGAGGGTCAAACCCTTGTCCTTACGTAAAGAACAGACATGCTGAGGAGGCGGCTGTTCCTAGGTGACATAAATAAAACATCAATTACTCATAAAAAAATAATAAACTCGTTTAACCCTCTCTTTGGGTCCAGTGTTCTCAGGCACAGATTAATATGATTTTGGCATATAATGGAATATTGTGCCACAGCTTGAGAAGACGCTAAAAATGTGTTGGTCATGAAGACAGTCATGTGCGAGTGAGGGCGCGGTGAAGAGTGGCCGCGGCGGGGTGGGCGTCGCCTGTGTTGCGTGCGGGGTATCATGTGGCCTACTCTTCCCTAAATGAGAACATTTATGTCTCTGAATAGCTGTTTTAAGACGTCATCCTGCACGTAACCAAACATGGTCTTTATTCTTTCCATAGTGCATAATTATGGCGTTTCAATGTGTATATAACTACTCAAACTTCACTCACTATCTGTCCTTAGTTATATATTATTTTTCATGCAAGATGCTCCATTTCACTTTTCACTGTATATCTACTTTTTTAGTGTATGTATCACCTACCTGTACTATAGTCTGAATAATATGTAATAGATTATTACGAATGATGACTTACATTCGTCCATAAGAGACCCGGGCTGATACAGAAGCAATGAGTGTAATTTTCATCATAGCTCTTGTAAATGTAATAGTATTCTGCTATCTAAACTATATGCTTCAAGGAATATGAAAATATGTAAAACTCTGATGCCAAGTTTTCCACAAATACAAAAACGTTTTGAGTAATAAGTAGATAAAACATGATTCAACGTGTGACCAAGATCAGCACAAGGATCAGTCTAGCTCTCTTCAGATTAATGTAACGAAAAAAGGCGGGTAGGTGGGGGCCTCGGTCGCGGCTCGCCTCAGCAGCGCCGCGGCTCTGGACCTCACCTGCTCTAAAATATAAAGAAAAACAAAACAATGACTTATTTCCTATTTATCCTTCCATGATTTTCATCCTGTGTAACAAACAATCATCATATATTGCAATGATCCGAAAACAAGCTATTAAATCTCAGTTACAGCACAAAGCATTAACATAAATTCATGTTCATTGATTCGCTGAATAGTAAATGTGAATGGAAAATTGGAGATCATTTTATATTTGTTTATAAATTTACTTGAAAAAAACATGGTTTGAACATGACACACATAGGCCAGCAGACCATATCCAGCACAATATGACATGCATTTCTGAAGCAAAAATTAGAAATATGGTTTGCGAGATAGAGTGCAAAACCTTTTTAAATAATAAACTATAATGTGTCAAAGCTAAGCTCAATAACAAAGTCATAATAATTATATACATAGCAGCAAGCAGTGACAGGACAACGTATTAGGAGGCTGGTGAAGTGCAATAATTACCATGATAATACTTATTATTTGTTTTTAAAATCTAACAGAGAAGAATCTGAAAATTTTCTTTCTTTCTTTTAGTATTTTCTTGTAGATTTCGGAAAAAAAAACCTTATCTACAGCCAAGGCAGTACAGATGAACAAGCCTATATAAAAGAAAATTTGATTAGTAAATGCCACCCAAATAGCAGAGAAAAGAAAAAAATTCAAAACTATAATTTTCTCAAACTCATCATTGATTCCCGCAATGTTTATAAAAGAATGTCAAACATTTTATATGAGGAAATGTTTTATTATAACAAATTATGCAAGTGTAACACAACACTTCCCCAACCACAGACAGTAAAATTTAAAAAATCTGAATGAAGTTGTGGGATGTTATAGCTGTCATAAATATTATTGATGATGAAACTTCTTGTAACATGTATAAGCTCATTTAAAAAGAAAACTCAAAAAAACCTACGTATATTAGTAATTATGAAATATTCATAAAGTATTTTTAGCCAAATCAAATATTGAAAAACCTATATATAACAGTTGTAATTAAGTTCATATAGCTTTTGAACTGATAATGTCAGCTTGTGAAATGCTTTAATTTGTACATTTTGCAAGCTTAACATGATTATATATAAATGAGTAGAGGGAGGAGTTATGAATGAATTACAATGTATATAATATCAGCGGATAATTCCCATAATCAATTCCAGCAACTTAAAAACTGCATTTTTTTCATGTCATAAATTATATACGCTGGCCAAGACAATGGGCACACTTATTTGTCTTGCAACCACGAAAGCATTACATTCATTTGCACATCACCTTAAATCTTATTATTACTATTATTATTATATTATTATTAATAATTATTGTAATTTTATGATGGCATACTGTGCCAGGTTAGGCAGTGTAAAAGGCAACACACTTATCCAACAAACAAGAACTCCTGACTCCTATTCCTTGGCAAGAAAATACATTGACACTCAGCAACCAGAAAATAACTATGTATGTAAATATATATATATATATATATATATATATATATATATATATATATATTTATATATGTATGTATATATATATATATATATATATATATATATATATATATATATATATATATATATATATATATATATATATATATATATATATATATATATATATATATATATATATATATATATATATATATATATATATATATATATATATATATATATATATATATATATATATATATATATATATATATATATATATATATATATATATATATATATATATATATATATATGAGTGGTATGTGGTCCCTGCATTCACCGCGTGATGGACGACGCGGGTTTGAATCCGCCGCTACCACCTGGGATTTCTCAGGCACCGCCGAGTGGCTTAAGACTACCCACATGGTGCCCTGCAGACCACCCAGCAACCCAGACTCTAAAGGAAACCATCCAAGTGAATCAAGAACGAGCTCTGGGGGGCAGGATGAGCCAAGAAAAGATGGCGCCACTATAAAATACTTGCCTGCGCCATGATGGGCTGCGGCCGATTTCCATCCAGGCCCCTCAAGAAAGCCTACCGAGACTATAGGCTGACACACAAAATATGTGTATGTGTGTGTGTGTGTGTGTGTGTGTGTGTGTAATTCACCTCTTGGTCTGCTGCGCGTCTCTCTCGAGACAGCCAGCCGTTCCCCTACGGAAGAGCACAGAGCTCATAGTACCGATCTTTGGGAAGGACTGAGACCACTCACACAGTGTGTGTGTGTTGAGAGATGTTTCTTCTCTTCCTGGTATTCTATGTATCTTTAATCAACTCCTTTATCTTTGACTGAGAATGGAACCACTTCATGAGCTAAGGAAAATGGAAAAAATAAGCCAGTTCCATAAAACTCAATTTCTCTGTCCATCAGCTGGACATAACCTTCAAGCAACTACACTCTTTCTCAGGAACACTCAAGTACTTCCTCTTCTATATCTAACTAGTATTGCAAACTTGGCTTCCATGACAACTGGGGCTCTGATAAATTTTCATAATTCTTTTCCCCCCTGCGATGCAAAATATGGGCAAACCTTTTTATTCATTACATTTAAACTGTGGATTTTTTTTTAACTTAAATAATGATTTTTCAAAACCCTTTCTTTCTATTCAAAAGATCCATTTCATAATGGTGCACAGATTGCTATGCCACAGCCAGAGTTTGTTCTGTCAAGAATCCTAATCCATCATAAAGATAGCAAGATTCACAACTTCCCTCTCAAGCTCCTCTCACTCGTACAGGCCAACATGCAGAGGAAATGAATGAATGGGTTAGGAATAACAAGTCAATTCTGCTATGGGAGTTTTCCTAGAAAACTCGACATATAGCAAATAGTGAAGCAGTTATAATACAGGTATGATGGAGATTCGTTCCTGGACACAGTCAACCGTGCATATGTATAAAAATAACTCCAGCCCCAAGAAAAATACTTTTACAGTAAATACAGACTCCCATATGTCTGCATTTAAAGCACACATAAGCAAACTTTAGTTATGTAGCAAAGGAATGATGGAAAATAGTAGGCTACATGCTCATCAGTGCAATGCTACATGCAGTACAAATCAGTCTTATTCAGTATGAGTATTCATACCACCCGTCATGCTGAGAGACTGCATATTGCCTTCTGGTCTTCAATGCGACACGAATTTGTATATGACTTAAATTTGGAATGAAAATATTTCCTTCAGTCTATACACTACAACAAGATAATTTTTTCTTGTATTCCCCATTTCTTTGTGTAAAGGGCAACTCCCCTCTGTCCCTGCAAGAGGGATGGAAAGGAGCCAATGCCATGGGGATGTGAGAATGACAGAATGAGGAGAGGAAAGGAGACACGGGGGTGAGGTCAAGATCCAACACAGTGAAATAGACTGAATCCTGTATATTCCAGATCCAAATCTGCCTTCCTTACCCAACCTCTTTCCTCCTCTTTTAAGAGATGACCTTGTTGACATTTCAAGGTCTTGCAGTGGCTAGCTCACCCACTTCCTTGAACACATCATCAAACCCTTCGAAGCCAACTCTTACAGCCATTGGTTATTGAGGCAAAAATATCACACCACAGCACACACGCTGCAATAACTTTTGAGCTAATGCAAGCCCTGTCTTTCAGCTGATGCACTACCATAATGATGTTCCCAGCAACAATCCTGCAGCTTATACAGGCAAATAAACTTGCATGAGACCCTGTAGTGGTAGTAGTTACAATCATTGCTGAAAAAAGGCATGTGTAGGAGATAAGATGCAGAAGAGTGAGTCAATGGGTGAATGAGATGTACTATGCATCAGAAGCCATGTGGCACTTCATGCAAAGTGTGTGCTGTGCTTCACCTCCCTGGGTGTGTAAAGCTTATGCCACCACCTTGGCTCTACTTGCAGCTTTAAGTACCTGAAAATAGCATACAGTAGGGCTAAAAATGTCCAAGTGAATGTGCTGAGCACAAATCTGAATCTTATTATCAACACAGCAGCAAACATGTCATCAAAGAGACAGCCAAACACTTCCTTCCAGTGAAAAACACATATTTGAAAGAATCCAAACTTTATTTTATAGACGGTATCTATTCTAGTTGCAGTTGTCAAAATTATGAATTTGGAAGTCATTATTGGCAAAATCCTACAGTATTAACTGTACCTCCATTTCCCTACTTTGACTTGCCTAAAGCTGAATCATATCACAAAATATAAGTGCAATTAGCTGCACAGTTTGGCTGCTTACCACACCAAACTCTTACTTCTTGTCATAAAGGTAAGGGTAAAGTTGGGAGCAGATGCTACTATGTGTGTGGCCTCGGTGCTCATCCCTGTTTTATTGGCACTCACAAACAAATCACAGTACTGTAAAGCCATGAAAATACTTGAAAAATGGAGAACACAGACACTCACATTAGGGTAGTAAAAGCAGGACTGCAGTGTATAGGTAAAATGGCAACACTGCAATAGTGCTGGGGCACTTCATGCATACCAACATCTTTTTAGTGCATACCCACAACCCTCCATAGCTGATGGCAGCTATGGCATGCACAATTAATCATGCTAAAAAAGAACAAAACATAATGGGCATAATGTGGTGGCCGCACCACTCAAAAAAATCTCGATACACACATATGCTCAAAATGCCATGGTTATGGGGAGACAAAATGCTTAAGTATTGGTGCCCTGTAAGAATGGGCAAAATACTTCAGTAAAATAAACATACGTGTAATACTATAAGATAAACCTTGTCAAAACTCAATATATTTCATCCTAAATATCAATAATTCATTACATATTAAATAGTTCTCAATCATGCTGCCACAATCCCATTTCATTGGTCTTTAAAACTTGCTCTAATTAGGGAATCAACTTAGTTTTGCTAGTCTTCATCCAGCATTTGATAATGATTTCAGTTACAATAATTAAAAGGTCTGGTATTGCAATTAATCTGACCTTATTCAACCAAATATCTGTTTTAGTACCAAAGATGGTGCACAAAACTGTAATTTTGGTCTCCTCACTATTTTATTCCACTGATGGTATTCCAACTGTGGAAGGTTTAATTCTGCTGCCATTTTATGGGTCCAAATTTACAAACTTTGTTTCAGCCACTGAACTTTTGGTAGACAGGCATGCTGCATACCTGTGAGTCACACACCTGATGGGCATAAAACAAGACATTAATTCAAATCTCTATTTCATCTGCATATCTTTGAAAAACGTGGTTGATATATAACATGCATCACCAAATAACATAAATACTCTTATTTTTTAAAGAGGTAAGAGCCTTATAATCAAAAGAAAACTGGGAGTAAGTGTCACATGCAATTTAATGTGTGCACACACACACACACACACACACACACACACACACAAGGGCTGGGCAGCTGCAACATCAACACAACAACCTTCACATAGGTTGTGAGAAACAATGCTAAATAGCAATGTGAATATGACCAAGCTATTGTTATGAAAGGGAGAGGAGTGAATAAGTGGGGTCCCGTTATAAGCTAGTGATGACAAGCTGGGAAAAATATTCAAAACACAAAACATGTCATTGTGGTTGTGACAGCTTTAACTTTGAAACAACCAGTTGGTATGGTGGAGGCAGTGTTTGCTGAAAACAACTGGGATATTAATACCCAGGTGAAAGATAATAACATATTGTGAAGAAGTCAGAAATGACAAAATGACAAGAGGAGTGACGATAGCAGTGAAGAAAGGCATAAATATGGATGATGTGGAACTGGGAGAGGGTTTAGCAGAGTTGATAAACATAAAATAAGAATTTAAGAGGAGAGGCAAAAAGATATATTTCAGTAGTGATTGTCGCGCTAAAAAAAAGGAGCATGGAATGAGGCTACATTCTCCAGTCTGACAGATTTATCGTACAAAGACTGGAAAAAAATGGGGCTGTCATCCTTGGTAGAAAGAAGAGAGAGAAGACATGATTGCAATGCTCAGGGCAAGAATGGGAGTATAAAGAGTGAATAAAAAAGATATGTTTGTATGGGATGAGGGAGTATCAACAGGACATGGAAAGAAACTGCAGAAGATAAGGTTCTTGAAGAGTATTAAGAAACACTTTTTTATGTAAATGTACTGAACTGCAGAATGGATTGGACAGGAGATCCTCAAGTCCAAAATCTATAATTAATATAAAGCTTAGTTTGACCAACTGACCAACTGAGACATGAAGACAGGACCCCATGAGGGAAGCTCATTTCATGTATATCACAACTAGACAACTAGGTAAATACACACACACACACACACAAAAAAAAAAAAAAAAAAAAAAAATTAACAAAAGACAAGTAGAAGTACAGTACACAAAAATTATATATTGACAGGATGAACTTAAAATACAGTAAATTGGTCAAGCTACTTCTTTAAGCAGTAGCTGTATGAGAAAGCAAAATGGGAAAAATTATATAAAAATTTGAGGCAAAAGGCTAAATATCTGTACTGTACAAAAATCTGAATGTTACTACATATAATTTAATAAATATTTTTTTCTGCTATCAAAATATATAGAAATACTAAAAATAAGTATAGAGTAGCTACATCATAAAGTATCTAGTCAACTATAAGTATTCCTATTCATATCTATCACTGTATTTGAGTATCTTCAATTATTTCATTATAGAAAAATCTATATATTGTCATTTATGAATGTTCATAAATTTAACTATTTTATTTCATGGCCATGTTCATATACCCACTTCGTGTCCCTTACAACAACGTGAATATCATTTGTGTCATGCGCTTAGCTCAGTATAAGGCCACTAGAAACTACATTTACTAGCGTAAAAGTATCACACAAAATAGTTAGCAATGTCAGCAATTTCTCTAACAATCGTGCAGTTAGCCAATTACCAAGTCAAGAGCATGTCAGCCTTAAACAGAATAAATTTTTTCATTTTTTTTATAGAAAGTCTGCCAGTGTCCACAAATACAATTGCTTTTGATTCAGTCTTTTCCTTGTTTTCCTTATGCTGACTGTAACATGTTGGGTGGATTGTAAATTACTGGTTATTTGAAATATGCTATGGAAGAAACACTCATTTCCAATGCACACTCACCATCAAACACATATCAACTCATCTTTGAACACTGAAATTGCAGAAGTCAGTAAGCCAACTTTGAATAATCCTAAATATAGAAGCACCATTCAACATTATAGGAATTAGTTTCCTGACATTTATTGGAAATAGTATGTGGTGACGGTGCACAGGTTTTTAACTTACATGCAAACAAGGCTCTACACATACCACCTTTCAGCATTTCCTTATCATCCTTAAAATGCAAGGAATTTGTTGCATAAATATGCGCTGGAGCATTTATCAACATTTCAGCAATGCTTGTGCTGGCTTCAATATAGCCAAAACAGTATATCCAAAGTGGTGGTACAGTGCAGTCATGGTTCTGCATAATAAAAAGACCTAAAGGGTAATTTCTTGACCTCTTCTGTCATACAGAAAGCTTTTTCAAGGATACATATTAGCAGCATGCAGTGTATCATTTATACATTACAATAGGACAGCCACAGCCAACTGGTTATTTTCTGCATTCTATTCCTCTTTTGGAAGAATGTTCTCTTATCTCAATAAAACTTAGTTTGATTGCCCACCTACATATGGTGGTATCAAGTATACAAAAATTAGTTATCTATAGAACTTATGAGACTGCCAGCCCACAACACACATCTTCCTGTAAAATATCCTCTATTTCCCTTAAAATCAGTAAATCAATTAAATACATGATGTGCAACTTCTTGTTCATTTTCATATAAAAGGTGAACATGATACAGTTGACCTTCGATTTCACAAACCTTTATATCCTGAATTTCAGGTTTCAGGAAAAATCTGGATAATAGAAATTTTACTCTGTGCACCATCATCATGTTCTGGATGCAGAGTGAGATTCACAGAATATTTGCCAGTAGTGCACACAGCAGGACTGTATTGTTGTTGCAATTAGTTGTGAAAGATGGGAAAGTGTGCTGTACATTACCTTTTATTCATTGTTAGTATACTTCCAATAGTTTTTTTTTTTTTTTTTTTTTTTTTTTTGTGATTAGCAATGGCTTCAAAACAGAAATAAGATGGGTATGGTGCTGGATAGGCAACACTCTTGTCTCAGAACAATCATGATAACAAGAGCACCAAGAGATACACAAATGACTGGCTGCTCCATGTCGCCAGATGTGGTGCCAGCAAGCTCAGGCTGACATGGCAGAAGTGTTCAGGGACAAACTTGGTTACTACTCACAATAACAAAGTGCATAAAGAGACACGCCAGGCCACTATGTTCCATGTAACAAACATAGTATTGGCCAACAGAGACAGGCACAGTGGTGGCACTCATCATGAGAAAAATTTGGCCAATACTTACAAGACATTAGTTGGTGTATTTTCTTCTAATGTAAACACTTCTTTAGTGAAATGCAGGTTCCTGGCATTTTCAAATTAACTTTCCTATTTTATTTGTCTATAAAATCGAGGGTCAACTGTAGTTACTTCCTTCTTTAAAAGTTAATAAAACTGTATACAGATCATTGCTGGACATTCCTTGTTGTATTTGAAATTAATGCACACATGAAATGTGTGATTTCCTATCAAAGACTGCCTAGCTTTACTATTATAAAACTAAATACTAAGTAATTACAAATATAAAATCAATAAATTCTCACATTGTGCATTTTCTTAAAAGCATAAGGTAATGTTAAAGCTGATGTGTCACGTAGATCTTAAGAATTTCAATAACTAAAAATTTTAAAGGTCCAGTTTCATTACTACACCATAAAGTCATAAAAACCTAAAATGAAGAAATTTTACATACTTTTACTACAATTGCAAATCAGACAATAAGACACTAAGCTCCAATGGTCATAAAAAATATAACCATAATAACTATTACTGTAATGATGGTGATTACGAAGGCAATGAAAACAATTATGATAGTATACATCATACCACCCTGCTTTCCAGGTAAGGCAAAGCAATGATCTCAAATTGCCAATTGATCAAACCAGAGGTAAAGTTGACAACAAATGTATACAAAAATATAATTATTATAATCATATGTAATCATGATAAAAATAATAATAGTAATAATAATAATAATAATAATAATAATAATAATAATAATAATAATAATAATAATAATAATAATAATAATAATAATGATAAGAATAATAATAACAATGATGATGATAATAATAAAAATAATAATAATAATAATAATAATATCACTTCATATTCATATATTCTTAAAATTACAATGGCACAAAATATATTTGTACCTTTCAGTTAGTAAAGCAGCCACTAAAAATACTGAACATTGAAATGGTTAAAAACATATGTACATTCTTTTGTCTCTTGTGATCCTGGTTCATCTCAGCCAAGTTTAATGACAATCAACCATCATCAATTAACCTTTGTCCCTGCCAGGCAAGATGGGCCAGTGACGGATCCTAAAGAAAAAAAGCTGAGCATTTCCAATGAACCAAATACACTATCCTGAACACATTCATATAAGTATTAGTTGCTCTACAAAATAGTTGCAGAATTGAAACTTATGCACTACTGGCACCACCAGGGGAACTTATCATACTCAAGTAATGCTGAGAGGACCTTTTCAGTACACTGTCAACAGCCACCTGGGCTGCTAAAAGGGGCTCATTCAAGATGGAAGACAGAGACTGTAGTAACTCAGAGAAATTACTCTCCAAAGCCATTTGATATTCATACTGATCACTGCTTATAACAAGACTATTCAGATCTAGTGCTTCCTTGGATATGCACACAAACTCCCTGTTGGATGAAAAAATTTAACTATATTAGGGCACAATTACCATATACATATTATAGTCTTAAATAATTACTATCATGATCACACCTAGGCTGTAAACAATCACCTTACAAGTGTATCAGAATGCACACCATCAAATATCTGGCTACACACGATGGGTGGTTTGCTAGAATAACTGATTGTTTTGGCAATAACCAAAATAAATGAGTTCCTCATTATGCCAAGCACTTACTGTGACTGTGATCAAACTATGGAGACAAATATACCAAAAATAAGATATATTTCTGCTTCTTTTTTTTATTTTAGGGGGGGGGGGGGGGGAAATGGCCATACAACATACAGGATTTCTGTTACTGAATATGTAAAACACTACAGGTATACCATCAATGTACTGGCAACTGATGGTCTGACACACCTTATTCAGGACAAAATTATGAGGAAGCTTGAAATTTCTGAAACCCCTAAACTAGTTTGATTGGGTGGCATCATGTGTGCAGCGTGAAGCTTGGATTGTTTACATGTTTGTTGATCCCTTAATTACGTGAGATTCTAGGCTTATTTCTCACATTAAACCTGGCTATGTTTCCAAAGAGAGATGCAGGTGTCAGTATTAGTGTCAAACACAAACAACAATCCATTTTAATGAACGAAAAAGTGAAATGTTGACAAGACTGGACTACTGTGCTTCAACGTATACGCTGTGATGAGTATGGTATCAGATTATCATTTGTTGATGATAATAGAAAATAAAAAAGTAAGAAAATTTTGAAATTTTATGCAAATTGACTACAGATGTATGATTCATGGGTCAGAGGTCTTTGAATGAATTATTATATGTGACCTCAGCTGGCCCAGCAAAATGATTGATCCAGTGAAGCCTTTGCAACCAAAGCACCCTCCATAATCTCATTTTATGCCCAGCATGTGCTCTGGACTACACTGCATGAAAAAAAATATCCATTATAATGCTGGTTGGTTTGCTTCTCTAGGTGTTTAGGGTTGCTCACTGCACTCAGACAAAATAAAGATACTTTTGCTTTGAGTAACCCAGAGTCCCCTTTTGTCATCTCCTAGAATGTCTATCAATCCACATGTCATTACTGATTTCATATGTGGGTGTGATTTAAATCTCTATTTCAATATTGATATTGTGTTGAGATAAAATTAAGTATATCTGAAGCAGTGAACCCTAAGATGTTGGCAAAGTTGTACTATATGGCATAATCTAATTTAGACTTACCTGTAGACATCCTTCAGCCGTAAAACTTGATTAACAGGATATGAAGCACAATGAGACTCATCAAGGAAGGTAGAGGCATAAGCCAGGGGTCCAGCATTTACTTGTACACTGATGCTTCCCTGAAAATTTGGAAAAAAAATACTACATTCAAGCTGAAAAGGCAACGGCATTACATATGAAAGCATATACATGTGACTGGAAAAGTTGGGACACACCCACACCCACACAGGCACACATGCATGCGCACAAGCACGCACACGTGTTCACATGCATGCATGCATGCACACACGCATGCATGCCTGCACACACGCACATGAAGGAAAGGCTGGATAAATGTAGATATGGAGACGGGACTATTAGAGCTTAGCTCAGGCCCGGTAGACTACAAAGTTGGAAAGTTTCATTTAGTCGGCGCAACATCTGTGGTCATATGCCAGAGAGAGACAGAAGGGGAAGGAATTACAGGAGAAGGGAACAGATCCCAGTTGATGGGACACAACCCCCGATTAATACCTGGTACCCATTCTCTGCTGGGTGGACAGGGGCGTAGGGTATCGGAAAAGCCGCCCAAATTTTCCACTCCACCCGGGAATCGAACCCAGGCTCTCTCGGTTGTGAGCCAAATGTGCTAACCACTGCTGGTAGACTACAAATAGGTAAATACAAATAGGTAAGTACATGCCTGCACACACACACGCATGCATGCACAAACACACACACACACACACACACACAATATAGTGAGATATATACATACATTAAACTGGCAAACACCCATACCTGGAGCTTCAGTTGCAGTTTCTTGACATCAGTTGGTGTCTTGTTGATTATTTCCCTGAGCTCCTTCACTCTACTTTCCATTTCATCAATTGCAACTTCAATTGGAGACATTTCTAAAACCTGCAGAACAATTCAATTTTTAACCGTGTCATAATCCAACACCCCTCTTGTCAACAAAAAAGATAGGCATAGCTAAGCCATCACAATGCAGCAAAACAATCTTACCTCTGTATCAATGACATGGATTCTCTTCTTGACATAGGGAAAAGTATAATCAGTTTTGATGATGACTCTTCTTTTCCACTGCTCTTCTAGCTTGCCATGAGCCTTGCCTCCTTGGGTGAAGGGAGTTTCAAACATAAAAGTATTGATGTTACTGTTGCGATCAAACTCAGTTTGTCTATTGACTCTTTCTTCTTCAGTAAAATAAGGAGACACATGAGTCACTTGGATGTATGCATACCTGGACTCAAGCTCATCTGCTTCAACCTGTGATGAGAAAATATGTCCACTGTACTACGAGGATCTAAAATTTGAAGTTTACTTTGTAGATACTACTTCTATAATAAAAAATAAAAAAATAAAAAAAAATAAAAAGTTTGGAATATAGGTGACATGAGACATACAGATCACATAAAGTTAATAATTGGCTTGGTGGTGAAGGTAGGTGGGAAGAACTTAATAAATTTTGGAAAACAAGATGAAAGACAGTGTGTGCAAACATAGTGGAAATGAAGAAGCAAGACACTGAACAACATACAAGTTGGAGCAGAAGTTGATAAACCAAAATACAGTTAAGTCTCTTATATCCATGTCTCTTAACCAAATTATTTGAATAACCCCAAGGTTTACGAAAACTTTCTCATTTCATTTAACCGAAGAAATCAGAAATTCATCCAAAATCTGAACCTCGCACCACTAGTGTTTGTTTACGGATGTTCCACAAAAGTGCACGCCAGTTGCCACCAGCTCCCCGCCTTCCCCGCAGTTGGTGGAAGTGCTAAGAGGAAAAGAGTTGTGCTTACTTCGAAACAGAAAATAGAAATATGTAAGAAGATAGAAAGTGGTGTAAGCAGAACTGTGTTGATGAAGGATTACAATGTCGGGTCTACCACGCTGTACGACATACAAAAACAGAAAGACAAACTTCTCAGTTTTGTGGTTAATTCTATTTCACAAACTATGGAAAAGAGATGTACATTAAAGGAAGCAAAGTTTCAAGAGCTGGACAAAGTTTTATACGAGTGGTTTCTTACCACACGTACCGAGGGATGTGCAGTGACTGGCCCACTCATCATACAAAAAGCTAAGCATTTCTATGAACTCATGGAATGGAAAAAGCCATGTGAATTATCTATTGGTTGTCTCCAAAAGTTTAAAAAGAGACATGGCATCAGGAAACTAAATGTGTGTGCTGAAAAAAATTTGGCCAACACGGACGCTGCAGAGGAATTTGTCAACAAATTTCGTCAGCTCATTTACTTAATCTGTTTTCCCTTGTATTTTATAGATTATCATTCACCCGAAAAATTTGATTAAATGGCACTTTTAAAGTCCTGTGATTTTTTAATAAAAGAGACTTCACTGTACATGGGAGAATTAATGAATCAAGGATACCCATTTACATTTAGAGATCAAGGGTTTGCTTCTCCGGGTTAAGAGATATGTTCCTGTGTTAGTGAAATGCTGTGCAACTGATGCTCAAATTAACAGGCTAACAAGAGGAGGACCCTGTTTGTAAATTCTGATGGGCTTCTAGTAAGAGGGGAAAGAGTATAAAAATCTGGAAAAACCCTTTCAATTTTGGACCTTCTCATTTCCATTTCTCATTTTCCAAACAAAATTTACTACATAGTTGCCCATCCAAAGAGGAAGACAAAATCACAAGTTTAAGGTTTATGGCACTGATAACACTGAAGACAATGTTGTCAAGGGCTAGCCTTTGTGAGATGGAAAGAAAGAAAGTAAATTTAAGGGTATTGCAGACTTGAGCTTATTAAAAAGTTGAAGTCTAGGACACTTATAGAACAAGTTTGTGCAGTATAGTGAATAAAACATATTATTTTAGACATTGAAAAGCTGTTAAATATGTGAATATAACAAATAACAAAGATATAGAAGAAGAAATGTCAAAGTGATATATTCACCAGTGAGTTTAAGTAGTACAAAAACACTTCTAAATTGATGTATGAACAGATGAGTAACCATTTCCTCCTGACATGACTTACTGAATTTGAATCCATAATCATCTTCACAACCTCCTTGCCAAATTTATCACAGTACTGGTGGTAAAGACGTTCTGATATTTCAGCCAATGAGGTCACTTTGGGCTCTTTATACACATATTCTTTACCAGCTTCATCTTCAAAGTATGTCTGAAACAAAATAAACTTTGACAACCAAGAGGGATTTATGTTTTAACACACACATGGGTATTTAGAATGCATGACACTGTACTTGCATGTTATTAAGAAAGAATAAACAAGAAAAAAGCACAGTGGAAGTCAGGCTGAACTGAAGCATACTCTGTGCTTCATGTCTCTTATTGCAGTGTATGCTCCTACTGAAAAGTATTAAACTGAAAAGAAGTAGGTGTTCTATGCCAAACACAACTCCATATTAGATCAGTGCTCCACTTGGGATCCCCCATTGTTATGAGTGACTTTAACACTACTAGAGGCACTGAGTGCTCAGGTGTAAATATGAATGTAAAAGAATATATCACCAATACTTACACAAAATTCAATTTTCCTAAGTAATATGTAGTTTGAAAATATTGTACTTACTGGCCCAAAGAATGCAACTCTGTAGTACCGGCCTAGCAACCGTTTCTGTGAAGTGTTGACTTCCACAACACAGGAATACGCCTGGATAATAATGATATGAGTTATAAAGTTTCTTAAAAATAATACCATAAGTTATAAGGTTTCTTAAAAATGTAGAGTAGCAAACATCTGAAAACTCAGTATTATTGCAATCAGTCTTCAAAGTTAAACAAAATACAACACGGCTTCATCACTACATTACAGTATTTTCTGGCATAAAAAGCAAGCATTGTTTCCCAAGTTTCAGAACATCACCTTGAATCTTAAACTTGCAAGGTCTAACTTATGGGTCAGCTATGGAGGTCCCAGTGGTTTGGTACACAGTAAAAATAATTACAATCATTCACCCTAAAAAAATGGCCTCCAAGATATTTAAGTGACAATAGTATAAAGAGTATAAAGTCCATTCTCTTAGTTTGGGATTCCCCTGTTCTGCAAACTCTACTGTGAAAAATTTATAAATATGCAGTTTACAGTAAATACAGTAAAACTGACTCTTTGCCACCCACCATGGATGGCATAGTGCTGTGCACTCCAAGAACAGTATATCTGTACCACTGCATTTACAATAACTCACATAAATCCTCCCACCTTTACCTACATTAATAACTGTGATTAAGACTTTGTACTTTGCGAGGCAGTATGTCGCCCAATTTTTTGCAAAATATGAGAATGGACCATATACTAATGAAATACAGCATTACTCATACATAATAAAACCAGCCAGGAAAAAATACAGTGATATCTTGTGATAAAGATGTAAAGACAGTGTCACTGAACATCAGATGCTGCAGTATCCAATAAAGCAAACTGGCAAACGCCTCCAGGAATAATCTACTCCCAAGTTGTTGTATTTACTGGTAACTTTTCATAAGGGAGCAAATAATTGCCAGTCGAGAAGACATTTCAGGAACTACACATGACCACAGAGGTAACAAACTAGTGTTCATTTATACACCATATATGAAAATTAGGGAAACTGCTACAATTCAGTGAAAAAATTTCATAATGAACACCACCGTGTGCCGGGGATCAAACCCAGGCCATGGCTCATCAGTGCCTCAGTTGGTATGCTGCCCTGACTTCTACTCAGGAGGCCGTCGTTCAATCCACAGCACTCAGTGGTGTTCATTACAGGATATATGACAAGTTGTGAAAATTTCATTCCATTGGACTGTTTGATGTATAAAAATTATACCTTATACTCTGTCACATTTGAATAATGTTTGACACATTTGCAATACGTTTTACTTTTTCAAGGATACGCCTGCCAAATCTGGGTGGGGCCTTATTTGACAGAAATTTCCTCTAATCTAATTAGAAGTTTCTGAGTCGTGAAGTGCTCAGACAACACAGTAATTTGATGAGAGGTTTCTGGAAGTTCTGAAGGATTTCTGTAAAGATTTCTGTTAATATGAAATGCATTATATGTTATTACTTATTACTGACCTGGTATAAATGTGAGTAGCATTGAACCAGCGCTGGGTAGTTACGACGAGCCTCATAAATAGGAATGAGGATTCTGTACAGATTGCCGAGGAGCTCATACCGCTCTGCTCGTTCCACCATTCCACCAGCCAGTTCCAGCTGGTTTATCAGTGAATCCATAGTGAACACTGTGTCCACCAATCCTGAAGGTAAGTTTTGAAAATATATACAAAACTTCCACAGCAGTATCTACTCAATTATCTCATCAGATCACCTGTGTCTCAATCATCAGTGGCCTCATTTGCTGTAAAGGAAGGGTGAAGTCACAAAGAGCATGTTTAAATTACAACAAGCATTTTAGGAAAGAAATATTAGAGGTAAGGCCCAGTCCTTGGTGTCAGCCTCCTGTACCATAG
Source organism: Eriocheir sinensis (assembly GCF_024679095.1). Taxonomy (NCBI): domain Eukaryota; kingdom Metazoa; phylum Arthropoda; class Malacostraca; order Decapoda; family Varunidae; genus Eriocheir; species Eriocheir sinensis. Next base: position 5,739,467 of record NC_066548.1, read on the forward strand.
GAGGTTGTCCTTTATGGTCATCTTTTGGGACACAAAGTGGAATACAGAGACACTGCTTCCAAAGGTAACACAAGAAAGTGAAAGCATGACAAATGAAGTCTGGAACACAAACAGACATGCTAAAAGATGCAAAGCAAATAAAAAACACAGTAAAACCTCAGTCTAGTGAAATTGGATTATATTGAATGTAAATTTAGCTCATGGAATTTTTATATTATTTTCACGACTTAGTTGAAATTTTCACTTAACTGAAATTGATTCAACTAATGTGATTGCACTAACACAAGTCTGGAATGCATAGGAGTCCATCAGGCATGATGTGCACCTAACGTTGAGACCCTTGACACTGCTACAGAAGGTCAGCTCATTTTTATCTTCTTTATAAATACAACAGATATATTTATGTTAAACTCAACCATTAAACTAGCACACATATTTAACTTGATGTTTCAAGAATTTCAAATCACTCAAAAGGAAAGGTAATCTTCCTCTTCTAAATGATAAATGTGGCCATTTTCTTTGTCAAAGTCCTATCAAACTTTTGACCATCAATCAAACTAATCAAAATATGCTATTAAAAAAATAATGGTTTGTCACAGATTTTAATGAAACCATATTCAGTTTACTGGAAACTATAATCTGAGGTGAAGTCAAAGAAAAATACAATATACAAGTTGGTAATGTGCCAATGACTAAGTAACTACTTGATCTACAGTGGTAGAAGATGGCAAATTTAATGTCAATATCTGCATTCATTAATACTTTTCAGAATTCAAAATCAGGGAGCCCTCATATCTGTATATTTTTTTCAAAACCCATCTTGTTATTTCTAAAATCCATTTATCATACTAAACCAGGCAAGTGAATGATGAATAACATCAAGCAACAGCTGACAACATTTGCATGTGTTAAATCTCTGGAATAATATCAACACACAAATCTTACAGATATAAAAAGGTTTATGAAAAACAAGTCAGTGACCAGCTGGCATTTAGCTGCAGATGCTTAGATGGCACTGTTCCATGGTAATCAATAAATTAGTAAGTACTGACTGGTAAGCGTTACACCTGCTGTTGCTCCAAACAAAGATTGCTTCTATTCAGGGTCAATATCAAGGTTAATTTGCTATGTCTTGAGACATTGAGGAAAAACATGGCTGAGCTGCTGTTCTCTCAGTAAGACTAAGGAAAGTTAATACAGTTATAAATATCTACTAAAGCAACCCCTGCCATCGGTGTGTTGAAAATACTATGCAGTACCCTTGTGATATTACCAAACAAGATGACTGCCTTAATACATGAATACATGAAATAATGCATTATCAAGTAATTTTCTTCTTAGACAATCAGATAAAATGTAAATATGTGATTTGAGGTAAAAGATAAAAGTAACACTGACTTCAGTCCTGATAAGATGCCTTAGTCTTTCTCATATGTATAAACAAACATAATTGAGGGCAAAACAACTAATTATGATTACAAGTAGCATGTACAAACTAAGTACATGCTATAATAATGACAGTGACGTAGATAGTGAGGACTCTCAGTGAAATTTTGCTGTTTAAATGCTTAAAATAGTATCAAATATGATATGTATTACCATGCAAAGCTTTCTTTCCATTTGCCACCTTCACTCCAAAGAAACATGTAATGCACAAAAACTCAAGCAGCTGCTGAGTGGGTACCTACCCGTGTGAAAGCGTGGAGGCTTCAAGGTGCATGCATCATCTAACAGGAACACCAGTGAAGACACAGCAAGCAGGAAGTAAAAGCAACAAGCTTGTAAACCTGTCTTAATTTAATCTATAATCCTTTTAATGATACACTTTTGAAATAAACAAATAAAAGAAGTATATGCAGTAAATGGTTTGGAAATGGAATTTTACTTGTATTGAGAATTGTAGTTTTCAAGGAAACATGCAACACTGGAGGACTTACTCCACCTCTCTCTTTTTTTTAACAAGAACACAAATCTACATGCTACTGAAATGTAAAATAAATAAATGTATGCATTCATCACACAGACATATAAATTTAAAAAAAGAGAGAAAAAATGGTTGTAGTAATCCAATTTGGAGATGCTTTATCTCACTCCAGATAATACAAGGGACACCTGTAGAAAGCACTAACTGCAGCAACTTTGACATACAAACTTTTGTTGCTTCTATACTCTCTTGAAAGAGTTCCTGCCACAAACTACTGGACAATCACAAAGTGTTGCTGTGTTTTTCTAGAAAACACACAGTGCACTAAGTATTACAAAATTCATCAAGATTATAACTGAAAAAATAAATGCTACTAATACTATACCAGGAGCTTCTTTTTCCCACTTGATTTAAAATGGTCGGTCTTTTCTAATTCTCCACCTTGGCTTAATGGTGAGCAGTCAGCAGTGTCAATGACAATGATGGCTCTATATGTTTTGTTTTTTTTAAGACATGGTAATGCCAATGAAAAAATATACAAATCTATCTCTAACACAGCATTTCAAAGTGTATCAAATTATATTTAAAACATATCTAGGGCACTAACTTAAGTGGAAAAAATGAACTAAGCAATAATGCTAAACAGATAGATATTATAACCATGACATGTAGCAAGAGAAACCTTACCTGCATCAAGACGTAAGTTTGATTCATCTCGAGGTATGTTGTCAGATATGATAGAAAAGATCTGGCAGCCATCTGGAAACTCTCCTTGATGCCTTAAATATTGTGCCATAAGAGCAGCAATGTGAAGCTGACAAAATGCAGCCTATTTAAAAAGAAAATGGGTTGATATGTTAGTATGACAGTTTTTGTCGCTACATAAAAACAGACTACCACTTGTAAGAAACTGAAGTTAACAACATATTACTAAAGAAAATGTCATGATATAACACATGAGGAGGATAGGTTTGAGAAAATACTGAATGAGAAAAATTATGAGATTTTAAGCTAAAACTGTGCAAAAATAGTGACTGTAATGGGATATGAATCAGAAGTGGATTAGAGCAATCAAGAGATAGTATCAGCAACAAAATCAAATATCTCTAATCATCAATACTGGGTTTAGGCTGTAAAGTGTGTCAGTAAAGGAAGATGAAAAAACTGTCATCTACTTCAAACATGTGTTAAGAAATAGGGGTGTTAGAAGGAACTTTATGAGGCATCCAACCCTCAATTAAGTTGCCTTACCTTACAAACTTTTCTACTTATGCCTATCAGTCATCAGCTCTCATCAAGCCCTGCCTTCCTTGTAAACATCAATGATATTCACATAAACATTTTTTCACTACTCTTGTCCTCGTCATTCTCTCTTCTCTCTCTTTAGCAACATTATCTGATGCCATTTCCTTCTGCCTTCTAGTCACATGATTTCTCCCTTTTATAGCTTTGCTGTACTTTAGTCCTTATTCCTGCCTGGTTCAAATATTTCACAAATGCTCCTTAGGATTTTTATATTCATTCCTCTAACTGCTAATCTTTACTGGTTATGCCAGAAAACTGTTTTACTTTAAAAATGACTCATGTTGTTTTTTAACAGATGAGAGGTTCCATGAATCTAGTTTGTTTTCCTACCATTCTTACTATCCCTACCTTACCTCACCTGAGAAACTTAACTCACCTCAGAGAGATCTCCATTCTTGACATGATGCTTTGACATGGCCTGAAGCCAGGTAGTGCGTAACTCAGGTGTGGCAGCATATGAGGCGGCCAGAGAGTGCTGCAAGTCACACAGCATTTCAGGGTCACGCTCATGCTCTCTCATCTGTGCTGTGGCCACCAAAACGGTTCGAATTCTTTTGGTCAAATCCCGTACTTCACTGACAAATCCTGAAATGGACATCTATTACAGTAGCCACCTCTTCTGTAACACCTCCCGCGGAACTTGCCCGTAAAAGTATTCCCAAGCCGCCAAAACAGAGCAGGAAGCATGGGAAAACACCTGGAATCTGGTGGCCATGTGCTTATATCTCATCTCCTACATAATCAACAGCTATTCTGCTGTTATATATGCATTCTACAAACCTTAAATCTTCTATAAATTAATAGGATAGAGAGTAGAGATTAAAAGAACTGCAAAAATAGCCATGAAATATGACTAGAACCCGCACGGCTGCAGGCAGCAAAGCCCATATTTACCAAAGGTATGCCAGGTTAGGTAGGTTAGGTTAGATTAGATTTGTCATTTTTTGAAGATAAATCCATGTGATATGGGCTACACCATTGTTTTTACTGGCAACGGAGTGGGCTACTGCGGTGAGCCACGGTTTGAAGCCACCTGCGGACACACAGGTTCCTGCACATATTTCATGGCTATTTTCATAGTATTTTTGATCTCTACATTCTTACTGCTTGTTCGTCAATTGAGATTTGTTCAAAAAGAGAGCTGTTTGAAAACCGAGGTTTGTCTGTATTACAAAGTGAGCACTTCATTATTGTACAGCTGGAATTTTCTGTTATAGCTCCCCTATTGGAGAGAGTTTTAAAGAGATATAGAACAAGAAAAATATGGTTGGAGAGAAGGCTTACCAGTATTATTCATTGCCTTGTCACTTGTAGCATAACTGTTTATCAAGGCCATGGACTCTTGGAATCTGGAGTTGTTCAAGCCAATGATTTCCCCAAGGAGCTGGGACACAGATATTATAACCTGAAAAAATTAAATATTGTGACCCTCTTGTCTATCAAAAATAAGACCTGGTAAAGAAAGTAATCTATAATCTATTATGTCTCAAAATCTTTAAGTGCAGCAAATAAATGTTTTGATAATATTCACACAAAGCATATAGACCTACAATCCCTGTACCTGTAAATGAACTCTGTTGATGCCTGTTCGTCTAGTGAACTCATAGTTGCTTCTCATGAGAAGGTAGAGCACAGCACAGGCTTCATGGCGCAAATTGGTCAGCTTACTGTTGCAGCATTTTAACATCTCGAAGCAGAGAGACCCACACAGTGAAGCATCCCCTGACATTAAGAGGTGTTGGAAATGCATTGTATATATTATGTAATGTCTTTCACAGCACATTTGCAAACATCAAAATTCACTCTGAAGCACAAACAGAAAGCAAAAGTAACAAAGCAGGGTTAGCCACTGACAAAGCAACAACACAAACAATTGTAAACTAAAAGGACAAGATGTAATTATATGCTTTTAAGGCCACATAATAAAAATGAATCATATTATGAGATCTAAATTACATTATGACATCACTTCACATTAAAACTAGTCTCCATTAACTGTTACAAGTTGAATCCTCCAGTGTTGGGAATCCTCTTGAAAGTATTGCTCTTTGACCGACATATGGTAAACTTGGTGATCCAGTACCTGGTGTATTAGATGCAAACATGTCACATTTAAGTCATGGATATATTTTTATTTTGAACCATCTCTGAGTCTGGAGATTAATAATTCCAAATGCAATGTGCTTCAGTCACCCATGAGTTGTCAAGATAGAGAGAAATTACCTAACATTCAACAACTTTTCCAACCACACAAGTTTACTTCTCATTCCTGCACCTCTTATCTCCCAGTGCTGTAGTGTTATTCATTATTTATATATTTTTTTCTTAAACCACTTCAGGACAACAGCAGAGACTTTTTCAATTAGCATCTGGGAGTCATAAAATTTCCTTCAGCCTTATCTGGACCTTTCATCTATCAGCAAGATCCTTGACTGAATTAATGTGGATAAATGAGCATCTACTGTATATGGATATAGCAGATTTCCTGTGCTTATAAGTTATAAATCAATTTGCTGCACAGGCATTGATAATTCAACATCATCTGTTACACTGCCACCAATACTACAGAACACTTTAAGAATTTAAAGAATTTTGAAATATTTCTGGATTCTGATTATGGCCACACAGGTAAAATCAAATGCAATGAGTCAAGGGAACTTTGAAGAGGATTCCAAACACACATACAAGTCCCTTCACAGATAAACAATCAACACAAAAGTATTAAAAAAGAAACACTTATGAAAATGAGTAATATGCCATAAACTAATATTTGTACTTATATTGAATATATCTAAGAATTTTGAAAGAAAAAGAACTATGACTATTGTTACTCAATTTTCTGTTCCAAGCAGGGGAGAATAGAAGAAACAAGAAAAAAAGATTGCCACCTACAACATCCTTCTCCAACATACACACCCACACATATAATTGGGTAAAGGAATCAGGAGACCCAACTGGATTTATAAAATTGGGAGCGATCAAATTAAGAAGGCACATGAGGATGTATTTCACCCACCTCCTTTCAGGAAGACTCAAACTCTCAGCCCTGTTTGCTTATGCAGGTTATTTAAGAAATATCTGAAATGAGAGTACTATACAAACTGTCATTGCAAATCAGTTACTTACCCTGGAACAGTGTTCGAGGAAAATTATTGATAAATGCTCTGATTGAGGCAAATACATGTTTCATCACATTTTCTGACTGTCCAAGTTGAAGGAAGAGTAAATGAAGAGCAAAAACTTGCTGCATAATAACTTCTGCTCCGTCCGAGACAAGGATGTCCCGGCAATGAGTTGTAAAATTACCCAGAGCATCAAGCACTATGAGACCAACTTCTGAAGCTAGATTAGCTTCTTGAAGAGCTTTCAGCCATCCTTCCCCTTCATGGCTGCTCACTAAAAGGAGGAAAATATATACGTTATATGTAGAATATGCAGTAACAACCTGAAAAAAATCCACACAAAGAAAATTATTTGATCATCATTCTATCATCTCTTTAGCCTAAGCTCTTTTACCAACTACAAGGAATCTAATTAAGCACATCTCAGCTTACCAGACTGTTCTAAGATGCATCATATATGTCCTAGGTTCCTGGAAGAATATCCAAGGGTGAAAGAAAAAGACTTCTTATAAAAAATCCTCTACTAGTGTCCTGACCATGAAAATGTACAAAAGGTATAAAAAACTGGGCCAAGGAGACATTTCTTTGTCTCACTGATAAAGTGTTGGTCTTCCCACCTCCCCGATTGTGATTCAAGATCCTCCTCAGTAAAGGTTGTTATTGCTACAAATGTAAAGATATTTCTACCATGCATGGCTTCTCCCAAGTGTAAGTGTAAGTGGGGAGGCGGCGGCCGAGTGGTCAATGTGCGAACGTGGTGAGCCCGAAGACCTACTGTGGACTAAATTTGAGTCATACCAAAACACGCTGATTTTTCAAACCATCGTCGAGTGGTGGAAGATTACCCACATGCTGCTAACACCGACGATGATGCATAATCAAGTTTCCCCTCCACTTGGACATATATCAACCTCAAGCCAGGTTTATCTACCTCCAAGGATAGCAATTCATTGTGGACATAAAAAATAAAAGTAATATCCCCACATGTAACCAGCTACACCCAAGTCTCAAAGATTGTTTTAAATCTGGAAACAGCATAAACATGTAATGGCCCTTTCATGATAATAAGTCGTTAAGAAAATGTTTGACAGAAAAATAATATACAACTCACCACTATAGCTATCAGTGGCTGTTGACATCCTGCTGCCAGAATATGGGGGCTGAAGTTTTGCTGGTAAAGTAGATGCTTTTTTGGGTGCCTGCTCTCGTACTATTTGTCTTTTCCCATTGTATTTGAAATGGTGCAAACAAAGCCTGTAAAGTAAAACAGATTATAGTCAGAGTCACAAAAGCAGCAGGGATAATCCTTCAGGGAGGGACTCGCGGACTTGGTATCATTGCTTGGGTGATGGTACTGTGCGCTCATTGGCCAATTCATAACTTGTTCTAACGTGCATGAAATTGACTTTGTATTCCTAGCAAAACCCTTTTTGAGTTGAGATAGCAGACTGCACCAATAGAAACTAATGCAATATTATCTTTATTGATAGACATGTGCCTTTTGAACTATTATAGATAAAACTGAAATGACATTCATAGCAAAACTAAGTCAGACTGCATGTAAACAGACAATATCCAGCAACTGAAGCGGCAAGCTTGATATTTTTAAGGCCTGTAAAGACTAGACTTTTTTCCCTTCTTTTCCTACAACAAAGTGCTAGGTTACAGTCTACACAATGCCATTTGTTAACTCATTTATTGTAAGATTTCTTAGTATATTTTAATAGTCCTGACAGCCATAATGTGTGGTGATGCTACGGAGTCATAATGTAAACAATGGCCTAAGGCAAGAACCTTCAATTCTCTCTTATCATGCTATTATTAATCCTGAGATGTATTTCCATTATTTTTGGGCAATAGTCATATGGAAGAGCAATTATAAGAATAACTATATTTTGATACCAACAGTGCTGATTTAAAGAGATAACAGAGAGCGAGAGCAGGCTATGTCATGGCAAATGGAATTTCCCGCAGGTCAGATCTAGTAAACAACAGCCAATGAGCGGCGCAGAGGCTGTCACCCAAGCAATGGTGGTCCGCAAGTCCATTCCTGAAGGATTATCCCCGCCAGCTTTAGTGGCCCCGACTATAGTTAAGCACAGCTCTAGTTTATATGAAAAGGAGAAAAATATATGTATGTGTGTGTGTGTGTGTGTGTGTGTATGAACTTACTTATAATACATATTTAGTTGTATTTACCTAGATGTAGTAGCAGCTGTAGTTGTTTTGTCTCCACATCTACTTTTATCCACCTTAGCTTAAAAGTCATCAACCTGCTTTACTTTTTGTTGCTTTTTTACCACTGGATCTACTATATTTACCTGGATTTACCTGCCTAAGCTGCTGTTCAACACTTCTGCACAATACTGGTAAGTAACAAAACACTTACATGAATGATTATATGAATATATTTTTCATTTTCAGGTTTCAGGGGCCCCTCACAATAATTTGAACAATTTCATAATCCAAATTGACCTTCAGTCCACTGCCATTTGGATCATCAGACTTTTTTACTGTATTATATATTATGACATGTTTTTTTTTACAATTATAAAGTAGTCGATAAAATACTTACTGTAGAAGTGTGAAGAAGTGGGTCAGAGCCTCATTACTGAGGGTGACCCACCAAGACACAAGGTGTGCCTCAGGGACATGCTTGAGTATGTGCAGGAAGCAGAGGAGGAGGTCACGCACTTCCGCAGGACAGAGCTTGTCGTACCTCACTGGCCCACTCTCTCCAGCAAATGCCACACTCAGGTTTCTACAAACAGTTAGTTTCTTATGGAGTATCCATCTTTTAGAAATGATCAAGGTATCATATCCATAACAATGGTAATGATGAACATTTATATTCATTCAAAGAGCACTTGAAAAAATCCTAGCTTCAACTTTTGAAGTATTATGAAACTGTAGTTAAAATATGAAAAGTTTTCAAACACTGAATAACAGTGATGAACTTCTAGATAAAAAGTACTAGTATCCATCTTACCTTGAATGAGTTTTTCCATCCTCATCTTCCTCCAAATCTTCTTCCAGTACATCTGAGTTTGCCACAGATGTCAGCTGGTCTTCAGACTCAAGACTAGAACTTGATCTTCCATTGACTAGTGCACTATGAGGAGACATCAGACCGCCTGGCCCAGCAATGATTGCCAGGTAGGAAGAGTCGCCTCTGCCAGACAGGCTGGATGCATCTGCTCGGCTGGAACCTTTCCGGGAAGGCGTGTTGTAGGTGCTCATGTCAATGCTTCCTGCTCCTGACCTGTTGCAAAATATTTAAGATTTATACATATGGAAATTTTATAACCATTTCTTTCATTTCATTAATAATTTTGATGTATGCACTATAAAAGAAATAAAGTTAAGTGCGTGAACCTTGGAGATATATTGCCTTAATCAATCTAGCTATCTAAATCTTCAACAACCCTTAGCTGTTGATTTCAGGAGGCCTGCTGCTGTTCCTGTCATTTTTAGCTACATTAGGAGTTGCATACCTCTGCTTCTGGATGCCCCCATGGGACAGTAAAAGCCTACAACTGATGAGAAAGCTTATGCCTTGGCTCAACTGGAATGAGGAGTCTGTGATTTACGTAGCTCAGGATATTGGAGTCACACACAAGACAGTTTACAACCTCAAAAAAGCTGCTGCAGGAATCCCTCCCAGTAGCACTCCCAAGTGGAGAGGATGTCCTAGGAGGAAGACCACCTCTCCTAGGACCAATACAATTTTCAAACGAGAGGTGATGAAAAACCAAGACCCCAGGAGTGAAACCTACAGAAATATAGCTTACAACACACAGAAATACAATGAATAGTACATCATCTTTAAATAGTAATGACAAGACCAACACCAATACCAAGACTGCTCACTGTTCAGTAAATAGCTGCTCTGTTAGAAATAATAAGTACTAAAAATAAGAATCAAAAATTCTGAATCATACCTTATTTTGGCAGATTGTTCAGCTTCAGCATGCAGGGAAGGAGGGAAAGGATGAAGGAATTATGGAGAAGAGGTTTGAGAAGCAGTCATTCTTCAGAACCACCAAACTTAGATCTGCTACACTTTCTCAATTTTCTTAATTAGATTCTGTTTTTCTTAATTTCATAGGTAACTTACTTTCTCTCTATTTTTTTCTGTTTCATGGCTAAAATTGTTATGCAGAAATCAAAAAGGAAATCATTGCTAAAGGCAAAAATAAGCATAAAATACATGACAGTATACCACCAAGTCTCCCTGAGCCTCACCAACCCAAACACGATTCCAACTTGCCATGGCATCTTGCAGCCATGTGCAATTGTGCACTGTAGCATCTTTATTCGTTCAAGCATAGCAATTATATTAGAAAAGAATTTGTAATAGCATAACTTATTCAGTGTAACATACCCAACTGTATACATGTAATACGATAGGAGTGACACAGGACAAGCACCAAAACTGTCTCAATGCAATCCCAATGAAAGGATGGTATGGCATGCAAGCTGCTGCCCTGCTCTTTGAAAACCAAATGGTGGCATCAAGCTGAATTAGGTGCAGCATCACATATATAAACATGTATAAACTACAGTGAAAGTGTCCACATACCTCCCGCTACGAGCCCTGGAACTTGCCCTGGGGTCTAGCCTGCGCTGGCTGGAGCTGATGGAGGATGGGGCAGGAGGCCAGCTGAGACGTTTAACATTCTCCAAAAGAATTGATACAATTGGAAAATATAAACAGGCGATCCTTCCTTGCTGTCCCTGAAAAAAAATAATGGTTAAACATTTTATTTGAAGGGCATACATAGGCAATTCTGTCATATTAAACAACCATGCATTATATCTTAACTCAATAGTTTAATTGCCAGGAAGCTGTCAAACTCTCAAATCATAAAGAATATAAAATTATTCACTTGTTTTCATGCATTTGATATACAGGATCACAATACCCAGAAGTTAGTTGAAACTTATAACAAATGACTTCAAATATCATGCATTCTCAGTTATTGAACAAGTACAATGTTACTTATATTTTCTTTTATTCACAATCCATAATCCAGAGCAATATTCTTTGTGCTGAAATGAAATGCAGGCTACACTCAAACTTAACTTTGATGCTTCATGAAGACTATGAGTAACAGCTGGGAAGGCATTATAAAAGCTCCATGAGCTTCCAAATGAAAAAATGATGTGAAAAGGAGAAAACTGCAAACTGTTTCAATGTCTAGCATGACATTTTTCAGCATTTAGATGGTTTGTATGAAATAGCTTGCCTTGTAACCTTTGGATTATGTAAAATGTATGCAAACAGAACATGAAAACTATAAATCATTCAAGTGACAAACAGGTTTTCCAGCTGATAAAGGTGCTGTCCCAGTTATTTCATTAACAATTCAGAATCTCTTTCATTCCACTCCAGAAGTGATATAGCTGAAATGACAACAGATATTGTGTGCAAACTATAGGAATGACTGAAACACTAATGTTCAAAAGGTCTGGGTTTGTAATGGAGATGCATAATTGTGCATTCATACAATGTGTATAGAGGTTAAATGGAAGGTAGAGGGTGGCTGGAGGGCAAGGAAAAGCTGGATAAGCAGGGATGTGGTAGACAAAAAAGTTGGGAACAGGTTGATCTTAAAAGAAAAAAAAAAGGAAAACAATCAGCCCTTGACCACTCCAGTTTCACTGTGCTGATTGTGGACCACAGTGGTAAAATCTACCTTTGTGAAAACCCATTTCACCTATTAAGTGCCCAGCTAATAGTGAAACTGACATAAATGCCTTTCTTTATCATTTACTGTGAAACCTCTGTTCTTAAATGGTGCCTAAGTATCTTCTGATGCCTCAACTTTCAGCTTGGCTAGATGCTATCTACATACAAGGGCATTGTCTGCCTCTGTATGGAGTATGCATCCCATATGTGAGGGACTTATACACACACACATGCACACACATCTTTTGGAGAGAGGAATTATCAGGAATTACAGACTGTGTTGGATGTTGATGTGAAAACTTTTCTGTTTTGAGTTTTTTTGTTAGTAGCAGTCACATCATTCAGAAGACCCCGTTGGTAACAATACTGCCACAAATATTAATATATTGGCCAATAGAAGAGAGTCCCTGCAGTCTCCCAGAAACAAGGAATCTGACATTACATGTGGAGGTAGGACATTCAGACATAAAATGGCATAACTGCCAACCTTTAAAGAAATTTTAAATTTGGATATTTTCAGCTGTACCAGTGGTGAAATCCATGTTAATTAATAACAACCATGATGGTGGAGGGTCGACTGAAAACGAGAAATAGGAGACAATTCTACTCTGATATCTCTAAATGGGGGAGTTCTAAGAGGGAATCAGAGATAAACATTGATAGAATTATAAAATGACTTACAGATTGTAAATATCTGTCATCAAAGGCATGCTTGGCCAACAGGTCCCTCAGAACACCAATCGCCACCCGCTGTACTTCTGCTATTTCTCCAAGTGAAACACGTAATTCACTCAACAAGGCACCCACAAGAAAATGTCTTGAGTTGAAATCAGTGCTAAGGAAGAATTCATCTGTACCTGGAAATACAAAACAATAAGGAATATAACCACTGACACTCAGCAATTACACCACTTCCTTACACTGAGATCAACACTATAGTGTCTTAGTGATATCAATTTACATCTTGATAGCTTGTCTTTTGCAGAAGACAATAAAGCATGCTATATTGCTAACTTTAAAAATATGCATTTGTCATACAAGCAAGGCGGTATTTAGGTATTCAATAGAGCCAAAATTATTCATCTGCATCATTTTGAATATTATAAAGTTCCTGAGGGTGGTAAAGGCTTCAAACCCTTCATGCTTATAGACAGATCTTGCTTCCTGCACTTCTCACAAACATTTTAACACTTTCTTTTCATTTCATTTCTTACCTGTTTTTACACTTAATATCCACTTTCTTCCCCAAAGTGTCTCTGATTATCATCAACATTTTTTTACTAATTAAAATAACTCGTTCTTTTTGCCTAATTTCAATGCTCAACAACTTCCAACTGCTTTCATATCTCATCAATAGTTACTCCTCTACCTAGTATCACATTAACTATTTACCTCATCAAGGACCCCAAGTCTTTTCTGTAGCACCTTGCCCATAGTGCTTGGAAATATTCCAAATGGTATTGTCACAAATTTTTAGCAAAATGTTCTTACACCATCCCTTCCTGTAGCCTCCTCCTCTCTGCTTGTGTAACACCAAATCCAAGATAATGCAAGATGAACATTTCATGGCTTAAAAATAGTAGGCAGCAGCATTTTAAACAGCCTTCAGAAAACATTTAGAATCAACACCATGCAATTTTTTTTATTCAACCTTCTACTCAAAAACTGGTATAATAACTCTCTAAACTTATTTTTTGGAAAAGCTTATCCTTAATAATTACTACATCTGACTGTTTTACCATGTATATGAATAATGAACTGCTCACCTTTGATATACCTTATTAAATATTTTTCCACTTCACCCAAAACTAAATTAAGGCATCTACATATTATCAATTTATTTCCTGTTGACTTGAAACATGAACAGCTTCATATGCAGCAAAAGTCCTTTAATCTGGATACCAGCAGGCCAGCAGACCAGTGGCATTTTTGGATTAGTTGTTGTTTCAGACTTTTTAAATGTCAACCCCAAAATCTAGATTAGAAAAACTTTTCCTAAATGCTAATGCACAATATCATTGCCTGTCTGCGACTTAATCAAGCATTAAAAAATCTTTGCTATTACTTACCATGTCTCAGCTTTGCTTTCTTAGCATCTGGGCTGAGAGGAGTATTGAAGATGGGAAGGTTGAGCGGCACAAAGTGTTCATGTGAGCACACAACACGCAGCAGGGTGAACTTGTACACATGGAGGATAATAGGGTCACCCGGACTGAAATGTTCTAGATAGAGTTTAATGAGCCCAAACACATACCCTCTGTCCATCATGCTGAGGCACCGCTGCAATAAAGAAAAATAATCATGAGTTATTTAGTCGTATGAAAATATTAATATACAATTAAATCTTATGAGTAATAACTTAATAAAAAATTAAAGATCCCTTTAAGAAATGAATATATGTAAACACTTCAATGTTTTACAGTAATGAAACCTGGGTAGTGAAAGGTGACACTCAAAGGGGAAAAGAAAACCTGGATGATTAAATTCTTACTACTTCGTCAAAAAAGTAGCAATAGAAGAGCTTCAAATGAGAAAAATGAGTGACAGACCTGAGTGGGAGCACAAAAAATTTGTAAGTGTATCCTTGCCAGGGCATAAGTCTGATGGCTACGTCATGATGGTGGCAAATAAATAATATCTAAGCTACACCCAGTCTTCCTTCTAGTAAATATTTTATTCAAAAGAATCTTAACGTCATTGTAGAAACTTGGTATTTATTCTAACTTGTCATCATTGTCAAAAATGTTATTCTGGAAATCATTATTGGCCAAATCCTACTGTACAAACCTTACCTTCAGAAAATGTGCAAGGGCAGTGTTGGCTGCTCGTGCTTCAACTGGATTCTCTTTGTACCGCTGGACAATGTGGGTAGAGACCAGCTCCACAACTGACCGCACTTCACTCTGATATTCCTCATTAAATCTCTCATTTCGGACCATCTACAACAAGTAGATAAATTTTTTAGAGGCATAATTGAAAATCAACATCAAATTATATCAATCAATTCCCTGAGAGAATAAATATACACCACAGCCACCTTACATTATATCACTGATCAAAACTCATATTCCCTGTATAAGCAGGTGAAGGTTATAAAGGAGAGATGGAATAAAGTTAATTAGAATAAATGTACATGTATGTAGTAAAAACACTGTACTTTACTAACCTTTATCCGTGCCGTTGTCAGCAAATGAAGGGCCATTGAGCGAGCAATAAATGCAAAGAAGAACTGACTATGGCGAAGAATTTTGTTGGTGATGACTTGGTCCATGCTGGAGGGCTGGAGCAGCTCTGAGAGGGAGTGGCACAGCTCCTCATGAACTGTTTTGCGTCCATGACATGAAATACTCATGACATACTGAAAGAAACGATCACATAATTAGCTGCAGAGATCTGATGCAAAATGACCATATTTTCTTTATCAGAAATTCAGTTCATAGGGCAGAACACCAAGGGAAAATATTACATGTGACTGAAGGTAGTAAAAGGAGATTGAATAAAGCATATAATGAGAGGAGAAAGGTATTATGGAATACAAAAGGATAAAGTGACATGATGAGGAATGAAAACTGATAAAAGTGACTTAGCTAAGTTGGATGAGAAAAATTTGGTTGCAGTAACATATATGAAATGATAATGAGTAGGCACTGGAAAGTTGTACATACAGAATGAAATTGAAGAAAAAAGAAATACAAGATATTAGAAAACATATAACTTACACCTAGTACATAAGCAAGCCTGGAGGCTGGACATAAGCATCTCTTAGCCTCACTTATATGATTAAATCAAGCAATCAAATAGTATAATCATATTCAAATTATGACATCCACACCTTAGCCACCGGGAAAGCTACCTTAATATAGGAGTTCAGAATGTCATCACGTCCTGCTTCATAAACTTGGTCAATGATGTGAACCATGACGCGGGTAACATTGGTGGCAACATCCGGACCAACATTAAGAAGAACACCAAAAAGTTGATTGAGGAGTGTTGGAAAGAAGGCTATAATAGTGCTAGCCTCCAGGGCATGAAGAGCCTGCAAAAAAAGTAATGATTGGTTTAATGGCTGATAATGAAGATGAGAAAATATAATCAAAGCATATATACTTGAGAAGGCTGGAAAATCAAATGGAAGGCAAAACCTTGCCCTACAATAATCGAGACAAGTAACCTTTTCTTTCCTATCCTTCCCCTTGCATAATATGCATTAATAGAAATACTAATGATTGGTCAAGAATTATGTAAAATTCATCTTCCTGCAATGGCAAAAATATTTGTCTAGATTCTTTGAACACCTTACTTTTAAAGTTTATTTATCTCCCTTATATTACAAAAAAACAGATACTAAACTGTAGGTGTATTTCTTTACTACAAAAAACAAGATATATTTTATTGTAACATACCTTCAAGTTCTTAAGTGTGTCTATGTCAATAGGTTGAGCAGACCTTGGGCTGGAGGCTCCAGGGGCTCCACTGGAGGGGCCAAACAAGGGTAGAAGTGAGGAACTTGACTGGAAGAAGTTGTGTAAATGTTGGTCTGAGCTCAACACTGTTGAGACCAATCGCATGGACGCACGGAAGACATTCTTTTGATTATCAACCCAGCGTACTTCTGGCCCAGCAAACTGAAAGGATTTTTAAACATTAGACAACTGCATATTAAATTCTTCACATTCCATTATAAAAACTTGAAATATAAACACATAACCAATCAACAAAAATAGATTACCCCTTTTCCAAGTCCAAGTGGCTCAATGGAGAGGTATTTGGCTGGAAGGTGAGCTGCCACAGGAAGCATTTGTTCCTCCGTGATCAACCTTCCTTTGTGAGTTAGTGGTAGCCAGGAGTAACCCACAACTGTTTCCACTGGTACATCCTTCTTTCCTGCCTTAGCTGCCTCTATTGCAACATGTGAAAATGTAAACAACAAGTGATGTGATGACGAGAGATTATGAGGCAGGAGGATCTTCACTTCATCTCCCCATTCAGGAACAGTGTTGTGATGCAGCACAACGGTTGACATTTGCGTAGTCAGTGCTCCAGTGCCAGGTCGCCCATAGATGGCCCGGAGAGGGGTTGCCCCTTCACCATCTGAGCTTCGAAGTTCAATAGTGCATACCAAATTTCTAGCTCTACTGAAACTCTTCTGATTTTCATAATTAAGGTAGAGAGGATAAACATAGAGGTGATTGCAGTAGCTCACATAGGGTTGAATATCATCTATGTGGTTCCAGGAAAACTCTTGAACTTCAACTGTAGGTTCATGGGTTGGAGGGTTAGGAAATGGTTTGACTGGCTCTAGGGCTGGTGTTAGGGAATCTGTAATAAAAGTAATTAAATTATATAATGAACATACAATAAGTTAGGTAGGAATACATGCAACTTGGTGGCATGTAATGGAAATATCAAGTGCTCTGTCACCAAGAAAAACAGTTATCTATATATAGTGGACCCTCATCAATTCAACATGAGTAGAAGTTTGGCTCAATTGCTTATAGATAAAAGCTGGCATATCTTCATAAGATTCCATATTTTGTATACATATCTGCATGAAATTTAATGAGCACAGACATGTTGAAACAAACAATACACTATTATTTCAATTCATAATTCTAAATGAAAATATATTAATTGGTTCATATTCATAAAAGAATATATATTTATCTATCTATATCTCCAATGCCCCACTCACTCAAGGAAATTTTCCTTAAGGGTTGCCAAAACTGAATCATTGCTAACTTTTCCTGTTCTAGCACTCCCTTTCACCACACAACCCCTCTGTGAGAAATTGAAGTCTTTACCTTTCACATTATATTTGGCAAATTACTTACTTGGTAACGTAACTTCCATTGGCACTATCTGAATGCTGACACTTCCTGGTATTGTTGTCAGCTTATTCATTTTTTCTGGCTTCCGAAAATCTGACAACAGCCTGATGAACTCTGATTCACTCAATTTCTTTTCATCTGCACGGTAAACTGGTGAAAAATCTGATTCTGTGTCCAAGTTCCCAGAGTTTTTGAAGAGGGGCCGAGCACACCAGCCAAAAGGCATTCTGAAGGCACCAAGCCTAGAGGAGGGAAAGTATTCTGTAAATTGTCCTTATAATGAATTAATTAACTCCAAAACAGTAAGTACAGAAAATAACAATTAGAATGTCTATAATACATGAACTGCTGGCCAATTACATAATGAATGTGTATCATCATTAGAGTCCATTCAGATGTCTGATGGTTATAATTGCCTCAACTTCAATCTCAGTGTACACTATATAAAAAAATTGTCCACAAAAAAGAGAACCAGATTTTATCAAAAATCTATAAAACAAAGAGAAAACTTTCAAGTTCAGTTGGTTTTAAAATATTAATTGGTGTTAATGACAATGCTATCATCATAGATTGCTACAGACGCCAATTTCTATGTTATCATTTTCTCCACATGTAACTTTTATCTTGCATTTAATCTTGAATCACATATAAAGCAAGAAATGGAATGAATGATGCTGATGCTGCCAATATGGCTGCTGCTGCTGCTGCTGACGATGATGATGATGAGGAGGAGGAGGAGGAGGACGACAACAGAGTTTTTGGTGACTCCTGCTGCTATTAGTGAGGTGGTGGGGATGATAACTGATATCAATCTTAAAATATGAAGAAACTTTGGCAATGCACAGAACTTAAATCTATTAAAATAACCTCAGCAGAACAAACCTGAGACAACAGGTTTTTATTGTCCTCTGTAGCTTCTGGACACTCTTCAAGTCCATAGTTTTTAGGTAGGGCTCTACAGTCTGACTAATTGACCCCTGTAGAACTTTTTCAATCCATATCACAAGGAAAACATCACTGTGAGGTCTTGTTACACTCATCACTGCCTGTAAAAAATGTAATACTTTTAGAAAAAAAATCATTTAGCAGGATGCAATTTGCAAATTTCCTGTAACAAAGTATACTGAGCTTTATTGTCTATACTTTCTTGTGCAAAAGTAGATTACTTCTAGAGTTGACCCTGACTGGATTCTTATTTTAGCCTCTACATTTGACATCTGTATAAATTTGAATCAACTGACTCTTTTACTTATAACTATCATTATAAAAATTGTATATCACTTTAATTACATCCCTCTGTCTAATAAAATCAAGACAAAGGAAGGGTCAGCAATGTTGGAGTGGAATTGTGTGCAAGTAAAGTGGTATATATATATATATATATATATATATATATATATATATATATATATATATATATATATATATATATATATATATATATATATATATATATATATATATATATATATATATATATATATATATATATATATATATATATATATATATATATGGAAGGTGACATGGTTATATTAGTAAGATGTAGTGCAATCAGTTTGAATGGGCAAAAAAAAATGGAAGTAAAATCCATCTCCCTGACATCCTGCCCTCAGTTGGTCCTGGGTAGTTGTCATAGATATTCTTGTATTTAAAGTATTTGTATGTCAAGGAAAGGAAAAGCATTCGCAAGACAGATAGTGAGTTTATCTATAAATGTTGCAAGACCAGGCATTGGGTTTTCATCAGCTCAATATTAAAGTATTTGTCAAAGCAGGATGGAGTACGCTAACATCAGACAGATAGATAAGGGATGTTGAGAAAGGATTTTGTTTTGTTGGTGGACTAGTAATGCTGAAGATGATGCTGAGAGTTGCCAGTATCAGTAAAATGCTGTAACCTCCAAAGAATGAATCATACGAGTAAGAAACACTACTAACCTGTTTTGGGTGTGCAATCCATTCCTCTGGGATTCCTGAGAGAGAAAGTGGAAGGGAGGTTCCAACATTCTCTTTGGGGTCATCAGATTTTTTCTTGGCCCTTGACAACAGACTGCGTGCCATTGGGTTATTCAAGTCAAAGTGAAAATCCTCAGAAACTTTGCAGCCACGACTGACATCATACAGGGCAGCATGGGTTACATATGGTTCCAGCTGATATAAAAATTGAAGTATATAAGTACGTATACTGTAGGGATGTGGGAATCAAATTTATATATACGTGGAATACATTACTGTCTATCTATTGGTAAACCATGAAAAATGGCTGAGTAGGTGTAATGTAGCTTTTGACGTGTACGAAAAAAGGGAACATATACTTTTCTTAAGAATTCAATTGAACCACAATACTTTGTTCCACGTTCAATAAACATTGTAAACAAAATTCATGTTTCCAATAGTACCTTAATAATCTGTAAGATAAAGCTTAAATCCAATATTTGATATTATGCTGATTATACTAGTTAACATAATTAATCACTTTACAGAAAACTACCTAGACACATCTCTAAGTTACAGAATTTACTTTTTTTTAATGCAACAAGTTGAACTAACTAGCACAAAATTGTTCAAGTAAACAAGCAAACTCACCTGAGACAATGGCCCATCACCTGAGTCTAACGGTGCTTGGAGTCTGAACTTAATGTTTTCAAAAAGAACACGAAACCGTGTTCCAAACTTGTCTTCATAGGGCCATATTAGACTTTCATCTCTCAGCTCTACACTGCCATTCTCACTTTCAGAGCGCTGCCAAGAAAAATCTACATCAAGAGAACATATTGCTTCTTATAAGATTTCCACAGTATTCATGATTATCTTTATTATCAAACTGTACAACACATGCTTTCACTAATTTTAGTAATGGAATGTAATCTTTTTCAATCATGCCTTTTCTTTAGTCATGGATGTCACCCATACATGCTTATATATAGCTGTTATAATCATTGCTAGGAAAGAGATGCTGTGATGTGTAAGACTTAAATCCTATTTTAATTTTGCCAAGAATAGCTATTAGGAATAAATCTTTCTTTCCTGGTTCTTAACTTTATGTGTAAAACTAAAATATCCATGTTATTGCACATTGGCAGTGTATGCACTTTACACCTGCAGTTTAGGTTAAAATACTGTGAAATTGCTGAGCTGCAATCACTTACAGGAAGATTTGGATAGCAAGTAAACAGCTGATGACGATCTTCCCTCCGTGCCTGAGCTATGGAGAAGTCTGTCTCATGAGCATACTTGATGAGCTGTGGGTTGAGGCTGTGCTCCAGGCCTCTCAGAGTTCCATAATTACTTGAAGGGGGCGTTAAACCTGAAAGAAACAGGTAACTTTTACTGATTTACAGTTCACAATGGATAATGAGTCACTTGATTAAAACTTTCATCTGCAGTTTCTAATGCTTTGGAACAAGTAAAAATTGACTAAATATCTTGAAAGGTCTTTATTCTAGGAGATATAAGCAATGTATTTAAATTCTGAATATGACTTTGTGTGGCCTTTTCAGATATCCTATGACTTCTACTCTTCCAAATTTCTACATCTGAAAACATTTTACTTTTCACTGCTCTCATCTTTTCATTTATGCACATTTCTTTTATATATAAATTAATAAGTTCTATTTCAAATTTTCAATAAACCTCCATACTGTAAGAGAATTCAAATAATCATTAAAAAATTATACTTACCCCTTTCGCTTCGGGAATCATCTTGAGGTTTGTCGGCATGAATGACTCGAGTAAGTTTGTCAATCCAGTCTTCCAGATCAGCCTCACTCTCAGCAGACAACATGACGGATTTTGCACACTCAGACAGCTGTAACTCGAAGCAACACTTTCCCCTCTTTGGGTTCTGAAAGGCAGAAGTGATATTTAGAACTAAGTGAAATACATTCAAACCCACAGGCTCCTCAATATGTCTTTATGAGCGTTAATTATTTTTGTCTATATTTTCAAATGAACTTTCATTAATTCATATATTAAATACTCACCCTTGTAATCTGAGAACAGAAGTCCATCACTATCGCTCCTTTTGGATCATGTTTCCTCTCATCCTTGTGAAATTCCAGCAAATATGTGCCGTCAACTTCTTGCCTGGAAGTAAGTTATGTTAAGAGCTGGCCTGCTCTCTCAATTATTTTTGCATAGGGCACTTGTCACATGCTTTACTCTTCACCCTGCTCCTGAGGGAAACTAAAGCTACCAATGATGATGAATATGGTACACTTGAAAATTGAAAAATAAATAAATGAGTATACTTACCTCAGACATGCAAATCTTCTTTTAAAAGTTTTGGAAGAAAAATTTCCAAATATTTTATCATTGCCACTTTCTGGTCCTTTCAAGAGGTAGCCTTTCTTCAGAATGTTCTCACCATTCATCAAAATTGCCTGCAAATCACAAAGCATCATCTATACTTTTTGGAAAGGATTTTTGGATATGAAGTCAAAACATAATCCCTTCTCAACATATGATAATAATTCACATTTCAGAAGCATTGAATTTCCCCACAAAGTGTGATCTCGAGTTGCTAACACTTTCCTCTATTTATTGATAATATAAAGGTATAATATATTACAAAACATTACCATTTTAACATATCTCAATCAACTTACCAAGTCACCTTGTTCTATATCAGTGTCCACCTCATATACCTGCTCCTTTAGGTCATCAACCCGTGGCAATCTGTCAATTAAGTAAGTGTCAACTCTATAATAAACCCTCAAAGTACTTTATATCATTTATCTATATCTCCGAAGCCATGTCGCTCATGGGAACTTCCCCCCAAGGAGGTGGCCATAGCAGTGTGTGTGTGTGTGTGTGTGTGTGTGTGTGTGTGTGTGTGTGTGTGTGTGTGTGTGTGTGTGTGTTTGCTTTTGTCATTCATTCACCATGGTCATGAAATCAGCATGAGGTCTTCTTAAAAACTCACCTTGGAAGGTGGAGGTAAGACCCAGAATATGGTAGATATTTATGAGTGATGGTGGTGAGATCCTGGGAATAGGTGGCGAGGCACTGACGAACAAGAGGATTTGTCACCTCTTCCTGGAGGTGCACAGAAGCTAAGGACTGCAGGGTTCTTGTAACTCGAGGGACAACACAGTGCTGTTGGATTTTGCAAACAAACCTTTATAAAACTGCCTTTGTTCAAAACCTAGTCTGGTAACGTATATTCTTGAGAAAAGCAGAGGCATAAAAATTGAGAATATGTCATTGTGGTCAACTATATACCTATTATAAAGAGGCCACAAAATGGATACAACTACATGATGCAAGAGGCTGATGTTAAGGAAAGGTTTCTCGCCTCATTTACTTGGGGTTACAATGAAGAGTGAAAAATTTTAATGATGAGATACTTCTTGATACTTCTTAACCAACACATAATTTTGTAATATTACAAACCTCTAAAGAAAATGTTCTTTGAATGCCGATAAGAACCTTGGTTTACTCAAAGCAAATCATACATGCATAATTTGCTACCCAAATATATATTCAACAGACCTTGACCAAAGATTGAAAATTATTTGGAGGATTATTTTGAAACTTATGGGATTCAAACATGTAGCTACTGATATCAAAGGAAAGGATTTCATATGGAGCAGAAAGAAGACACCCACCTGGCAAGATTTCCCAAATATTTATTTCAGACCCTAACAAGGAAGGTTTAGGATCCCTTCCCTGAGGTACTTACAGATATATCATCAGGAGGGTATAACAACAGCTCCCTCAGGGGATCATTATTGAGCATAATTTTGTTCTTGGACACATATTCTTCAAAGTCAATGGGATCAGAAAGCCTGGGTTTAACCTGAAATATAAGAATTGTGACTAAATAAAAATGTGTATGTACTGCAAATTGCATGTGGCAATAAATTGTATATATACATTAAGCACATGTTATAGCACACAAATAGATTAATTACAAAATTGCAAAAAAATGTTTCATATTAGTAACTTATCAAAAAATACTACAAACTCAAGAACATGTATAAAGAAGTGTTACCTGTGTGGCTGTTGCCTTGACGGCTTGAGACACATTTTCCCGGACCTGTGCAGCCATGCCTGGCTTGCAAAGGCCGCGGGTAAATTTTCTTTCTGCCATTGTGCCTATAAAAATTGGGTGGTTAGTAGTTGACATTAGTTATTTTTTCCTATCAGTCAAAAGAATTTTTCAAAGATTTAAAACCTTTCTTTCCAACAACAATATTTACGTATGTTATCCCTCCTCAGAGAGTTCATCAGAAACAAGGATTTAGGTACAGATGGATTGCAACTGCATCTTCGTGTCACTACCTTATATATTTTATCATCTTTATCTTCCAAACATTTGTTTTTTACTTCCTTCATCAATTCATCCATATAAATACTGAGCAATCAAGGAAAACTACACAAAAGTTCAGTCCAGATTTCAAACATTTTACTATTACTTCATTTCATATTTACATATCCTAAGTTATCTATCTATCTATATCTCTGACTCCCTGCTCCCTCACAGGAACCTTCCTCAAGGAAATGACCACAACAGAAGTTTCCAGTTTTCCATGTTCCAGCATTTCCTTTCAGCACCTCTCTCTCTCTCCAATACTTATTCACTCTATTAACCCATTTCACTGGTTGTCTCCCCAAAATACCTCCACCCTCAATTCTGCCTAAAGTCATCCTCATTCATTCCTGTCACACGTCTTCACTGCTTCTAAAAGTCTTCACTCCACTCAGTAGTACATCCATAAACTTCCCCTACCAACTATCTCATCTGTCTTCT
The DNA here is from genome assembly GCF_024679095.1 of Eriocheir sinensis. Lineage (NCBI taxonomy): Eukaryota > Metazoa > Arthropoda > Malacostraca > Decapoda > Varunidae > Eriocheir > Eriocheir sinensis. Next base: position 5,764,094 of record NC_066548.1, read on the forward strand.
CTGGATCCATGAATGCTAGGAGCAGCTTATTTATTTTATCACATTTGACCAAGCATATTTCTGAACTGTGCATCACTTTTGCAATATGATATCCCTTTGTTCATCATAGACTGTACCATATATTCTCTGTCCTTGTTTTCTAATGATCATCCCAAACACTATTCCAACCACAATGTATAATCGAATCATAGTACTTGCTTTCATCATGGTCTCTTTTCTAATGTAGAAATACCATTATTGTCCTATTTCAATTCTTAGACACCTACCCACATACCGATGCTATACATGGGGTAATAGTAGAAGAAAAAAACATAATGTAATGGTAATAGTAATAAAAACAGTAATATAAATATTAATATTACAGACTGTTTGTATACCTTTTATAGACTTGACTAGTACTGTATGTAGATGCCAGGGAGCCCCTTGAGACCAGTCCATGTTCAAGAAATTTCACTTCTGAATTAAAAACATTCAGGTATATATACTTACTATATAAAGTTTTCTGCACAACACACTGTGCAACATTTATTGGGTGGGTGCAGCAAGGGGGTTAATAAGTCAGTCACAGTGCATTTACTGTTGATGGCTTTGTTATAAAAATGCATCATGTGACTGCTGAGGAGTGCACAAATATATGGAAGGACTTTTTTTTCAAGAAAAATGTGAATTTTTCATATATTCATTAAAAAAATATCCTCTCAATATACACACAATAATACATAGTAAAAATAACACCCTGTATGATTCTAGAATACAAATACCTGACCCAGTCATATAATACACATTAGCCAAAGTACTTGTCACTATTAGCTTTCATATAAAGAAAATACTACAGAACATGTAGAAGATTCCATTTATGCATGCTTTCATATCTCGTTTCTTACTTAACCGACTGCTTTTTTGTTGCCATATGTTTTCTACTGATCATCAAAACACCTGGAAAACTATAGGAAGGAGTGTAGAGATCAAAACAAGTCTGAAAACAAACATGAATCATGTGTGGGGACCTGTACACCCATGGGTGTCAGAGTAACCCATAGTCTCACAACTCACTACAGCTAAAATTTAATAGCATTTTTTTTTACCTGCAAGAGGGCTCTGCCCCCCTCAACCCACCTTAGGGTCCATAAAAGACAAGTGAATATGCATAAACCTCTTAATGGGGGGCTTGATCCACTTTGCCCCCCGTCTTCACATTATGTCGCACTGGCCTACTCCACCACCCACGGCTGAGTGGGTTTCAACACACATTTCTTAGCTATTTTTGCACTTGTTTTGATTTCTACATTCGTTTCTATATTTTTTGCGATGTTTGAAAGTAAGTAAAACATATATATATATGACAATAGAAGAGCAGTTGGTTACCTGGGAAATGAGATACAGAAAGGTGCATGAACAGAATTTTATCCCGGAACAAATATAGATTATTTAATGTGCTGAATTGAAATAATACATCCATGTTGTAGATATTACTGACAAAGGAAATAGATTCATTGGTATTACTCCAATCTTTCACTAAATTCACTCGGATAGGTGACACTTTCTTTATAGATTTTGATGTGCTCTTCAAGATTTTTAGTACTATATCTGTGATATATACACTTTTTTTCAATTACTACTAAAATGTAGGTGGGGTCAATGGGTCCCCTGTGGCAGGTTGGAGACTGCAAGGAGGCAAAGCCCTCCCCCCCTTTAGTACTTTATATTTATAATTTTAGATTCAAATATTTTTGAAACTTCATTGTACCCTACTTCACTGAGCACAGTGGCGGCATGCCGCAGCGGTGGATGCTGAGAACTGGCAATTCAGGAGTAAAACATGGCAAGGGCATCAGACAGTGGAAAGATGAAGTGTAAAATAAATTGTCTCAAAAATAAGTAATTTGTGATGAAAACGGTTATAATAATCAATGAATAGATCAATATGATTATACGAACAAAAATGAGGCTACTGTTGAAAAAGGGATAGCTACCTCCTGCAAAGTTATTGCTTACATTATGGGTTCTGTTTTGGGTAATTGTGAAGATTCACTCCGCGCCTCCAAAATACGATATCACGCCTCCATATTATACTTAAGGGATGAAATACATGTCCCTTAACCATAATATGAAGGTGGAAAAACTTAAAAGTAAAGAAAAAGTGGTAAAGGTAGTGAAAAGGCATATTATATATACGTATGCGCGCTTTTTTGCTAGTGTCAGCGGCGGTGGCAGAGTTGCCAACGATCCGGTTAGCGATGGTACGCTACATTAGCGATGGTACATTTAGTTAGCGATTAGCCCACGCATGTGAGACCAGGTCCACCACATATGGTTATTTTTTTCTTTTTAGAACATGCACCTTTACCCAAAGGGTTTTGTGAAGGTTTGGGCCGGGTATAGTATTGGGTAAAGGTGCGTGTTCTAAAAAAATAAAAATAATCACGCGTGGTGGACCTGGTCTCACATGCATGGGCTAATCGCTAATTCAACATACCATCGCTAACCAGATCATTGGCAACACTGCCACCGCCACCGACACCAAAACAGCGTGCGTATGTATTATATGCCTTTTCACTACCTTTACCACTTTTTCTTTACTTTTAAGTTTTTCCACCTTCATGTTATGGTTAAGGGACATGTATTTCGTCCCTTAAGTATAATATGGAGGCGTAATATCATATTTTGGAGGCGCGTAGTGAATCTCCACAATTACCCTGTTTTGGTCCCTGGATGCAGTGCAGGAATGCATGACTCCCAGAAAACAGAAGGGGGGGATTTGGGGGGGGGCAAAGCCTCCCCATTATCTCTACCCTAACCTCTAGAACTCAGTCAAATTATTAAACAAGCGTAAATTCACTGGCAAAATCATACTACTTGGCGTACTCGATAAATGAAAAAAAAAAAATAGCCTTGAACTTGAAAAGGGCGGGGCACCAACATTGACCTTTTTCCCCGGACTTAATATTCAATGTCAAGGATATTTCCGCAAGCTTCTTAATCAGGGAAACACCATATGAACACTACGTACCCGCAGGATCCCTCTACAGCACACAAAACTGGAGATATCGGAGCCTCGGGAGTCCTGCCATCCTTTTTTGTTTACACTCCAGCCGCTCACTAAAGGCGCCGCGCGGGGCCGCCCTCACACTGACTTAATTTTTGCCTTCACACCACGAGTTGCTTAATGTACAACCCTCACGTATATTCAATCACTAACAAAATATATATAAGCACTTCAACTCTAATCAAACTATAGTAATTTGTAATAGGTATGCAGAAAGGAAACTAATGTCAACCCGGCTGGTAGGCCTATTCGTGCAGCTGGCATGCAAACTTTTGATAAATAGTAGTATGTAACCGTCCTCAATGTATCTTTACTGGTCTGATTAAGTATCAAAAGGCACAAATTGCGGCTGAAAGGCACATCCCTCCCTCCCTCCCCCGCGCCTCATGTGGTCAAGCCCCGTGATCTGCTGCCCTACTTATATGCCCGCTTGACACACCTTCCTACACACATTTCTTTGCGTTTTTTCGAGCCACACCCACCCAGACAGACAATTAAAGCATCCCTCTCATGTTAAAAAAAAAAAAGGCCATATATAGTGACGGATCGAGCCTTTCATAAAAATTCGCCCTCTAAAGTAGGGCGGCCTGCCTACATTGTTTTACTCTCATGTTTTCACCTTCACATTTCAAAGGCTGCCATCATGTTTGCTTTTTACTCATGTGTCAGCGTTCCACATGTTTCCCCAGCCTGTCCCCTCGCTTCCAATCTTTAGCTCTCACGGCACATTCATTTGTTCCTCTCACGCCTGAACTTTCCTTTACAGCCGCGTTCATTGTGAAATCTTGCTATTTGATTTATTTTTTGTCCTCCACCGTCTTTATAACTTTCACAATGTACTTTTCTTTTTTCTTCCATGGTATATGTTGACAGTTTCCCCAGCCAGTCAGGAGGGGAGTAGGACACGAAACTTTGCAGCAATATAATGTGCCTGCAGAGGCGTGGAGGTCAGTTTAGGTTAAAATAATGTTGTAGTGGCAGAAAAGGCAGCAACACAAAGTAACTGAAACAAATGGTGGAGTCCTTGAAGTGATTTGAATTTCTCTTATAATTTGTTATAGACAGATGCTCTCTTGTGATAGAAAAGAATAAGTTCATTAGTGCAAGAAAGGAAGCGGTGAAGCTATGATAGCCGTGGTTATTAAAAGAAAAGCTGATATTTAATGCACACAGGGATACCAAAGAATAAATATTGGTACAAACCATGCATCATGAAATTAGAATATGTGCTTGGCAGGAACAATAAGTATCAAGGACAAGTGTTGGAATTGTCTGAGGCAGCAGAATCAACATTACATTCCACTGTTACTAACACATGAAAAGCATTTCAGATGAGCTTTTTTGGAGTCTTTCATGTGTACACTGAAGTACAAATCAACTAAGATTTTCTTTAGTGTCCTTCATTAGTCTTTCATTTCTCTCTTCATTAGTCTCTACTCATTATATTCTTTCCAGTTGTTTAAAAAAATCTATACTCTTGTATAGAATAGATGAAAGGAAGAATCTAAATTTTCAACAAACCCTAATAAATTTACTAATAGAAGTGAATTGTTATAAAGGCTTCTTGAATTCATCAAAACTGATAAATCTGTTTCTCATCCATCAGAGAGAAACTATTACAAATAAACAAGACAAACTGAATAAGAAGGAAAGTCAGAGTAAAAAAATAAGTGATGAGCAGCCTCATCAAGAAAGCTCCACACTATTCCCTTCACCACACACATACTTGAAGAGCGGCTGGACACTCAGCTTATGACTGAAACTACTACAACCTTATAAATATACACTTTCTTAGAATCACCTTTTTTTAAATCAGGGGAATCATCAGCATAAAATCAAAGACATGGATAAAGCCCAAATTATTTATGTATTTGTGGTTCAAATATTTGGCTTCATGTTGGCAATATCAAAAAGAAAATTTTAATATTAATTTACATTTTTGAAAAATTGTTAAACATTATATTGCATACATTCATTGCTAAATGAAATATATTATTATTTCCCATAAAAAAATGCTAAGACAATTGGTATTAGCAGTTCACACTTCCTTACACACATTCATGTAAAATTTTGGATTGTATTTCTGACAAATATATATTCCTGTGCATTGTGTTCATGTATCTAATATTTCATCACTGTAACTTATTTTCTAATTTGCTTGACTCAAAACTTGTTCTAGTTAAGTTATAAAATGACAAGGTTTTCATTTTTTCTTTTAATTAGAAACAAAATATTCATCTAGGTGTATGCTATAACCATAAGGCATTCAACAGCAGTTTTAACTTTTAGAACAAGAGAATCACACATTCCACCAATGGGACACTACAGAGAATCTAAAATTAGTGGCTGCAATATAAATTTAGTATTTATATCAATAGCAATAATGATAAGAAAACTGAATTTTTCTCCTTATCAAGGTTGTCAAAACCTTAAAATCTGATACTGTTTCTGATTCATTCTTTCTGCAAACTAGAAATGTGTGTGTGAGGGTCATTTCACTAGTTGTTAATTTCTGTCATTTGTTATTACTTTTTCTTACATGAATCTGAACCTTCGACTTCATTTGATGAAGGAGAATGTGCTGCTTCCTGCTACTGTTGCTGCTTATATTTTGTGCCATTAAAAATATAAGTAACTCCTATCCCCAAAAAGATTAAGAGTACAAAAGGTATAATTAGAATTATCACGACCATTTTGTGAATATTTTTCTTACTATTCCTCACCGAGTCTGTTTTGTAATTTTTTTACGAAAGTATTATGAGAAAAAATTCTTTAAAGTAAATTTCCCTTTGGCAAGTGATCTTTGAAACACTATACATGTCATCAACATGAATATATACATAGCCCCCTCAGTACTTCATACTCATTTCAACTCTAATGGTAGCAACATATTTGGTTTTGTACAATTCCAAGTCAGTATTAAAAACACAAGACTTGGGTTATTTGAAGAATTTATGTGAAAGAAAAGCAGTTAATAAATTAAAACTTTTCCTCTGCTCTAGCTTTCATACGATTGATAAAGGCCTGACCCTTATTTTTTCTGAAAGCCTCATAGGGATCTGTCTGGGCACTGGGTACTCCTAAGCCACGAAATCTTTCTTGAGGGGAGTCTCGTACTTCAGCTGCTGCCACGGGGTCGCTGATTCCTTGTTCCTTCACTCCTAGGCCTGACCCTCCCCAACCCATCTTTCGCAGCATCTGGTGGCCTTTGTTGTTCTCGTCCAATCGTTGATCAAACTTCTGAAAACCACCTCCCCTACAGAAAGGAAAGGTATATTAGTATCAGATAGTCAACTGTTCAATATGGGTATCAGCAAAATCATATAATTTACATTTTGAAAAAAATAAGGTATAATAATAAAATATCAACTTACCCAAAAGCTGGAGGAGTTGGACTTCGAGAGGGAGACCTATTGAAAGGAACTTGGGTTGAAGATGCCCTGGGAGAGGCAGAACGAGACCTCGATCTAGACCTACTTATTCTTCTTGGAGATCTGGAGCTGGAGTTTGACCTTCGTGGTGACTTGGAGTGTGATCTGTGGCGCGACCGAGGCGGTGTTCTGTGGGAATAAGATGGCTGAAGCAATCCTCTTCCTGATGTTAATTACAAGGGTAGGAAGACCATTTGTTCTTCTAGCATACAATGAAATACATGCATTATGGGTAATCTGTTCCTGACCCAGTCTCGTATGTATATACACATACATATCCATACAGTGAGCCCTACATTTTGGCAACTTTAAGTTTGGTGGATTCAGGGTTGGCAGTTTCTTTTCCATGTCACCTCTCAAATTTGGTGACATAACTCTCACTTTAGGTAAATTGAAATTTAGCTCCAATCTTGAAAATAATTAAACAACTACACAAAACCATTAATAATAATAATTATAATGATAATAATAAAAATAATCATAAAATTCGTCTTTCACATTATTCTGATTATTATCATTACTATTAATATTTGGTTATTGTTATTATTTTTATTATTATCATCATTAACCATGGTATATAATATATAGTGAGGTAATGCTAAAACAAATGTAACTTTGTTTTATGATGATAATGATAATGATGGTAATGAAAGAGCAAAGTGGAAATACAATGGGAATCTTACTGCATGACCTTGTAACTTACCTTATTGGGCTGGGTGTGCGTGACCGCTGCTTGGAGGAGTTGCGTCGCACAGGACTTCGACTGCCTGAGCGTGACCTAGAGCGTGACATTTTCTTCTCCTCTACCTTTTCAGGGCTGACAGACCTGAGAAAAGGTTCTTTATGTAAATGAGTCTTTGGCTGCACGATGAGGGATTCCTAATAGAAAGTGTTATAGGAGTAAGTATGAGATACATCATCACCATCAGACCCATTTCTTGCAGATATAGGGTGGTAAATTAAACGCGGCCATTTGAACACTTTGATGAGCATTCTGGACAAACATAATTGAAGGGACAAGACCTCAAGACACACACTGAAATATGGAGACAAATGGCATGGTGTAGTGGTTGGCACATCATCATCACAATCATCATTTTCAACAATTTAAGTCCACAATAGGACACAGCCCTTCCCCAGTGTTCTCCATTTCTCTGTCTAATGTTTGTGCACTCCGTCCTGTTTTGGCAAATGTAATTTCATCGCTCTACCTGGTTGGTCTTCTGCCTGCCTTGATATCTAAAATTTGTGAGTTTATTATGGTGTATAATTATATAGGATTATTTTAATGCAGCGCCCTGCGTGGTGCCCTGTGCTGTGGCAAGTAATCTGCTTTCCTGCGTCCCGACACACACACTGAGCGTCCCGTCTCAGTGGGGAGCAGACACTCAACTTGGGAGGGTACACCGCTCCACCCTCGCCCTCTTGTACCTAATAAACTTAAGAATAGGAACAGAACCTATTCTTTACAATCCAACAGTTCAAGTTGCCAATTTGTTACTTTAGTTATACACTTGTTATCCGTTCTACAGACGATGTTCCCATACAAAGGAGAGTTCATTAAAAAAAAAAAAAAAAAAAAAAAAAAAAAGGTTGTTCATGGGTGTTTCTAAACATCCTTTGTGAAAGTTTGCATTGTGTTTCACCCCTCCTAATTATCAAAGCTTTTGCATACTGGTCATTTTACCTTCATATGCATATTGACATCCCAAAAATGTTTTAGTTGATTTTGCAGCATTTCACTGTCAAGTAAACAGATTTATGCCCAAATGAGAGTCATTTTACACAAAATTTCATATTTGGGGCTGAAATAATTAAATTATATAGCTCACCCAAAATAATTTAGACCTATGGGAAAAATGTGTCAAACTAAAATAAATGAAAGTGCTGATGAGCAGATAGCAAAACTGTTGTAACAGCTATTAGAATATACTTAAAAAGTGAGAATGAGAGCATGATTAGAGGCAAAATTGTTGTAAAAGCTACTGATGTATTGAAAAAAAGAGAATAAGAACATAATTAAAAAAATGAGTGGTATTACATGCTACTGTTAGGACCCATTTTATACACCTTACCTGTATCTTCTGATTGGCTGGTCAGAAGGTTTTTCCTCTTCTTCTGGCGGCGGCTCAATGGTGACAGGCGAGGGAGAGCGAGTAGGGTCTCTCAGACCTTCAGTAATTTCCTTTTCAATGCGCTTTACAGATTGGCTCTTTTCTTTGTAGTAATCATATAAGCCCAGCTGCTCCCATCCTTCACTGAAATCCAATGGACAAATAAATGAAAACCATGGGGTCATTTATGGGCCAAAATTTTAAAGATGTAACAACAAGAACTGGATTTATGTGTCAACAAACATATAGACACTTCGCTCCTTCACATTATCTATTTAAAGGTCAAAGAGGGGTTCTGGTTCATTATACAGGTATATGGTACAGAGGAACACATCACACTCACATCATAGAACTACGCCTGGAAATGCCCACAACTCCTACGAAAGCCTTGACAAATTAGTGTTCTTGGGCGATGAAATGTCTTAAAATACGACCCATAGTGTCCATGTATAATGTGAAGATTTGGTACATGCAATATAGTGCTCATTCAGTGGATCACACTTTTTTTTCTTTTTGAGAACCAATTAAGTGTGCACCACTGCATTTGTTTTAATGTTGTATTTTCTTTTCTTTTGAGGGGTATTTTAAGTTGGAAATGTGTATGTTTACTACTCTCTCTTGATTGACATCAGAAAACTTACCTATTCCGTGGCTTTTCATGAGATGGTGGTGCGTAAAAGTTTTCAACAGCTCTCAGCAACCTGTCACTCGGTGGTGTCGGTGGAGGAAGTCTTAGCTGGTTGGGTTCAAGTGGCATATATTTGTGATCTTCTACTTTTACTAGAGGAGCCATCAGTCCTGCTGGGAGCTCATAGTATGGAACAGTTGGGACTAAATTTTCCTTCTGTTCTTCTACTGGAAATCCTGGTGGAGGTTTGCTGAAATCTACTAGTGGCAAACCTAAAAAGAAATAAAATCATTCATGTCATTGAAACTTTTTGAGTAAAATGATTATTGATAATGAAAGAAAATTAGCAAGCAAGTGAACATACAAAGTAACAACAAACCAAACATATAATGCTACCTGGAGGGAAACCTGGAGGAGGCTGGTTAAAGTCCAGTGTAGAGGGAATTGTTGGTGCTGCTCCCGGCGGGGGTGGAAACTGGGGCTGAGGCGGTGCAGTGGTGAAGCCACCACCCTGAGCTACTGTTAGGAGGAGGAAAAAATACAACTGTTTTATAGGCAGACTGCAATCTTTTGAATACACATGATTACAACTAGTCTAGTTACATATGAAAAAGGCTAAAGGAGATGTACAGCAGCTCCTCATCTACAGCCCCATCCCGTAACATCACATTGGTGTGCTAAGCCAACTAACAGCACCCTTCCACGCGCAGCTGACCATTCAGAGTCACATGACCCACGGACTGACCTGCAGATTAGCATCTCCCTGACCACTGAGAGATATTGCCCTTCTTTAACATCACTGATATGCTGTATTCTCCCAAATATTACCTCACCATCCCTCAGATGACATAGACTTGATTTCTTGTCATATTAGTAAAGTGGTCAAATATATTCTTTACTCAATTTTTGGGGGTTAGTTGGCCATGTTGGATTTTTCAAACCATTCTCTTGGACAGAGTTAGTGCTGTCACAACTTAATTATAAAAATCTCACCCAGCCAGCTAACATTGCTCCAAAAATGGGTGATAAAGCCAATATGGCCATACTACTATTGATAAAAACAAACAAAAAAAAATGGCTGAGAGTCAGACCAACCAAGTTCCTGCCCCCCACCCCTCCCTTTTTTTAATAGTTGTGCTTGCTTATAATTTGGAAATTTACTGCATAACAGCTGGTAAGACTAAACAGACCACATATTATTATTATTATTAATAATAACCACTCAAAATAATCTTGGTAGGAGACTTGTGCACTAGAAGTGGTAACAAAGGAGAAGTGAAGACTCACAGGGCAAAACAATGCTAAACATAGCAATGACCCAGTGTGTCTAAGAAAAAAAAAAACAGACCTAGAAGAACAACCACTCCAGCAAGACTAAACTTTGTGTCAACCAAAGAACCAGATGTCATGAAATAGCCAAATTACCAGTGATCCATAGGAAAGAGCAATTACCTGGTGATCAAGTCCTAAATTATAAAAAAGAAAGAAAATACCAAAAGATGAGACACACAGGAATGGTAAATACAACTCTGGGAAAGCTAATTTTATGTGATCAAATATTTTTTTTGGGGGGAAAGTAGATTGGAGATAATTCTGAGAAGCAAGAGACACAAAACAAGGAAATCTTTCTGAACATTGCTAACTCAGGTACAGAAGAATAGAGTATTATGTCTTTATGTTGGCACATTTATGGTAGGCCTTGCTGACATAATCAAATTGATGATGTGACTGATCTCCCCTTCCCACACACACACATAAAAACATCTATTGTGCTTGCATATAGAAATAAGGAGTAATTCAATCATAAGGAGGGCCAGTTTATAGGATATAGAGGTGACAAAAGACCCAATGACTGGTCTCACACCATTTAAAGGGTGAACGCATCTTCTACTTCAAGAGCGCCTTTCTTTTTCATTAACACACAAATCCGTAGTATAAATATAATGAATGGGCAAGAATATCCATGACAACTGCCTACAGCCAAATGAGGGATCAAATCAGGCTTTTTGTGGGGTTACCTGAGTGTCCTGATATGGTCAAATCAAGTTTACTTGAGTTACTTCCGAGATCTAAAGTGAGTAACTTCAAATAGTATGAAAGATAATGAAATATATTAAATGCAAAGATTCTGATTACCTACCCACTACAGTAACAGCAAGACACAAAGTCCTTCATGCATAATTATTTTGTCAGTTAATTCAATGCATTATAGTTTCAAGGAATCCATGCAATGGTAAGTGTCCAGGGGCATTGCAACAACTGCAGCTTCCTAATAACATTTTCCTACAAAATTGACATCAAAACTTGAGATAACAATTACTGCATATAGTTTTTCATTTAGTAATATATTTTTGCATGTGAAAACATTGAACACTGTTTTTTTTTATTAATTACGGAAGGTTTCTTTTATTGTCTTACGAGTAATATTAGATAAAAAACATATAATTTGCTCCTCCACCAATCATGCACAGAAGGATAATATTTAGTTTTTCTAATATCTTTTTAAATGCTCCAGTAACAGCCAGTTCAAAATACAGTCATCCATTGCTATACAATTGAGTTACATTCCTCAAAAATTGATTATAAAGTGATTTTTTCTATTATTTTTACACCAAGTGAAGCAGCTCAATGGCAAAAAACAAAAACAGGAGCAAAAAGGTTCACTAGACGCTGCTCCAACAAAAGAAAACAGAACAAGAGGCCAAAAGAGAGGTCAATTTCAGGTGGATAGGTGATACTCTCCTCTTGCATGAGTTCAAGTCATAGGCAGGAGAAAATACAGATGAATGAAGGCTGTTCCAGAGTTTACTGGCAGGAGGGATTAAAGAATGATGATGCTGGTTGACTCTTGCATAAGGGACTTGGACAGAATAGGGATGAACAAGATAGTCATGTGCAGCAGGGCTGTGGGGTGAGGGGAGGCATGCAGTTACCAAGTTCAGAAGAGCAGTTAGTGTAAAATTATCACTAGAATATAGAAAGAGATGCAACATGTCGTGGAATTTAAGAGGTAGAAGACTGCTAGTGATAGGAGGGGAGGTGATGAGATGAAGGGTCTTTGACTCCACTCTGTCCAAGAGAGCTGTGTGTGTGGAGCCCCCACACACACGAGATGCATACTCCATACGCAAGTGGACAAGGCCCTTGTATATGGACAGCATTTGGGAGGAGGAAAAGAAATGGCAGAGATAATACAGAACACCTGACCTCGAGGAAGCTGATTTAGTGAGAGAGGAGATATGAGTTTCCAGTTAAGATTTTGAGTTAAGGATAGACCGAGGATGTTTATTGTTAAAGAATGTGACACCTGTGTGTTATTGAAGAATAGGGGATAGGTGTTTGTAACATTGCATCATGCTGACAGGTGGAGAAACTGTTTCTGAGGCATTGAAGGACATCAATTTCCTCCTGCCCCAATCGGAAATGATAGCAAGATCTCAAGTTACGTATTCTGCAGCATCCAGCTTAGAATCACATAATTCCTATAGGGAGGGTCTTTTGTTAAAAGATGTTGAGTAATGCAGTCATCAGTGTAGGAGTGGATAGGACAGTTTGTTTTGGAAAGATCATTAATGATTGATAATATAGTGGAAGCATTTTAGCATTTTACCATGGTTTAATGGGAAGGTATTCCTAGTCACTCAAAAATAATGAAGACTGCCATAAAAGAGGCTCCAACATGCTCAAAGAGCATTATTTGCAATAATCATTTTAACAAAATATAATAAAATTACAAACAAAAGAAAAATTACATTATGAAAGCAGCTTGTACTGTGCTTAGATGTTATTATTACTCTCACAGAAAGAACACCAGCACTTTGTGGTTTGCAAGACACTGGAAAAATGCGTGGACGTGTTCAACCCAAGACAGACTGAGCATAGGGTAGGTAGGGTATGCCTCCCTGTGTAACGTAGTGATCATGTGATTGCACCACTACTGTACAGCACTGTGATCATGTGACTGCACCACTACGGTGCAGCATAGTCATCATGTGGCTGCATCACTAATCACATACAGATTGTCTGACTCATGCAGAGTCGTATACAGGTTTTTGGAAGGGAAAATCAACACCAAATGATCAAACATAGGTTGGTCACATAGCAATGGTTACATGGTTTCACGGAGTTGATATTTGAGACAAATGCTGTAATAGTGCATCAATCCAAGATGTGCAATATGAATATGATTTTTGAGGAACTTACTCATTTGTATAGCAAGGGATGCCTGCAGAAGATAACAGGCAATTTACAGAACATCTGCCCTGCTGGGATGAAGGGCCAGTGATAACAATTCAGAAGTATTACTCAGAGTATAAGTTTCTGCTTTCAAAATTCAGACTATTACAACTTTCAGACAAATGGAATTTCAATCAACAGAATTTTACTGTAAATATTCAAGAATATTAAACAATATTCCTTTAACCTACAAGAAATTGAATGTCCAGGAGATCATAGCTTTTCATGTTGTACAACAACTAATAAATAACTATTCTACACATTTTCTTTGAGCATCATGCTGGTGTTGCTTTTAGTGTGCCTTGCTAAATATGAATGAATAATTTAAACGGATTAACTTTCTGATCAGGATAATTTTCTGGCTACACAATGTTAGTATCATAAGCCACCCCACTAAAAATTAGTGAAGATAATTAGATTAGAAAAATAACACTTTTAGGCTAGAAAAAATGCCCTCAAAATAAAAAATAAAAATATATACATAATATCTTGATTGTTTTAACTGTGGTGACCTACATCATGTCACATTCATGGGAGCATCGTATACATTCCACACAATAATTATGTATGAAAACATTAAAACATGAAAAAAAAAAAATCCTTGGGTAGCAGACTGAAGTGGTTGGTGTGGGAATAAAAAAAATCCTTGGGTAGCAGACTGAAGTGGTTGGCGTGAAAAATAAAAAAAAAAAAAAAAAAAGGCAAGTAAACGTAAGTTGCCGTGTTCTTCGTTGTACCGGAAGAAAAGATCGAGCCAAACAAGAATCTGATTTTCATAGAAAGGAATAACCCCTGGACACTACTAGCACGCTGAAATTCAAATTCATTATTGAGGAATGTGCTGAAGCAATATATATGAGAGCAACAAACATGTACATAACAAATGCAATCACTCACACAAAAATCTAATAAATTAGTTAACTTTTCAGTCTGAAAATATTATTGACTATAAAAACTTTCCATGAAATGTTACGATTCACATGAAGATGCAACCATAGATATAAAAAGAAGCCATAAGTAAAAAGGAAGCAGATGCCAAAATGAACGTAAAAGAACCGTTATAGCATTTCAGGTCACTTCTAAATATGCACAAACATAAAAAAATGTCAAGAAGAGAATAACAGACTTACAAACATCACTATTAGAAGGTTCAGGGGCTGCAAAATAGAATACGAAGGTTTTCAACATGACCCACAGTAGACTTTTCAGTTTTTAGTCAAAACAATATAATGCAAACAACTAACATTTTTTTTTTTTTTTTTTTTACATAAAACTTTCACCCATATAAGACTAGATGATATTCACATAAAATCAGTATGATAAGTTTGCATATAAAAATGTCATCTATGTTTAATAAATACATATGATCCTTTAGTGTCTGTGTGTGTGTGTGTGTGTTTATGTGTGTGTGTGTGTGTATATTTACCTACATGTGACATACGGGAAAAGAGCTACGGTCGCGTTGTCCCATCTCCATATCCACTCTTTTCCAACTTTTCCTTAAAATCATGAATGTTTCTCGCACAAACCACCTCCTCCTCCAGTCTATTCCACAGCTCAATGCTTCTGTTTGGGAAGCTAAACTTTTTCACATCTCTCCTACATGTGGTCGCCCTCAACTTCTTTCCATGTGTGTGTGTGTGTGTGTGTGTGTGTGTGTGTGTGTGTGTGTGTGTGTGTGTCATAACATGTAGCAGCAGGGATCTTACTCCTTGTATAGACACAGTAAGGTGAAGAGTCAATAATGTTTTAACAAATATAAAAGAATATGAAAAGAGAGGCTTGAAAGTTTGAGGAGAAATTGGTGGCCATAACAACAGATCAATAATTACAGGCAATAGATGATGATCAGTACATCATTAAGGTCTTGGACAAGTAACCACCTTCGAGCAACCAATGGGTACAGCCCTCGTTCATTCCCTTTTCTCACAAACTTTCCCCCAACATCAGCCATCATGAGCTCTCTTGCCTCCTCAGTTTTTATTCCCACACTACATATAATAAAACCCTGCCTATCTGGCCCCTGGGTATACAGATACCCCATGCACCTGGCAAAAATGTGGCTGATCAAAAGTAGAAAATCCAAGAAAACTGATAAAAAATTACAGAAATCCAAGTGGCAGAAGATTTGAAATACCCCCACTACGTGACTCTTTACTTTCATTTTCCACCACCGCGACAGAAGCGCTGCACCCCTACTCTACAGCCCCCATCCTCAACACACTTCACCCTAAATCAGCTGATACACGTAGGCCCTATACACACTATAGGGACAGTCCCACTCAAATAAAGGGATGTTTTTGCTCTGGTCACAGTCCAAATGAATTCACACACACACATTTTTTTACTCTGTATAACTAAACTCTTCCTAACACTTGCATTCATGCTTCTGCATTCCCATGCTTCCACAAAATTCTGACATATCTATTGAGGACCTATTTAGAGTCAGTCATGATGACTACATTATCTACACATATTAAAATAATTCAACTAAAAAACCAATAAATGAATAAATAAAAACTAAATACATAAAATAAGCAACATAAACTATTTTGCATACATAGTACACAGCAGACAATATCTAGCCAAATTTGGCCACTTATATAAATGTGTAAATAAAGTAAAACTTTAATGTAGCATATGCTCAACTTACCTGCGGCTGCAGCGGCTGCTGCTGCTGCTGCTGCTGCCGCCGCTGCTGCAGCGGCTGCGGCTGCTGCAGCTTGCTGTTCTAGTTGTTGTTTCTGCTGTTCAAGTGCTTGTATTTGATTTGTAGCATGTTGAACAAATGCATTGTGCTGCTGCTTATACCCCTGGAAATTACAACTTAATTAGAAAATTATGTTGTGAAAATATACTATGTTCTTATTGAGGTAGTATAGGCAAAAGGAAAATATAGAATGACATTTATTAGACAGTGTATAAAAGGCAAAAAGGTTTGGAGTGGTGGAGAGAATGCGAATTAAATGGATTGAGGAAAAAATGTGCAAGGAAAGACTTAAAGGAAAAGAAGAAGGAAATGCCTTTGATAGGAGCTATATTTAGCATATGAATAGGGAAGTGAGGAATGACTTTGAGAAGAGGAGCTATATTTAGAATATGAATGGGGAAAATTGACGACTTAATGGCAGCTCCTAGAGGAAATATGGCATCAAAACTATCAGATAAAATAAAGTATATCTGAAACATTTTTCCTTGTTTGAAGAATTCCTAGATAGTGTTAATAAGGGGAAAATGTTTGGAGTGGTGGGGAGACTCCCAGCTACATAGATTGAGGAAAAAGATACTAAAGGAAAGAATTAAAGGAAAGAGAAGCAAGGAAATGTCTTTGAGAAAAGCTATATTTAGGATATGAATGGAGAAAATTGAAGACCGTGGCAGTTCCTAGAGGGAAATACGGCACCAGAACTACCAGACAAAATAAGGTATATATGAGACACCTTTCCTGGTTTAATGAATTTCTTGAGGGAGCAAGGGGTCAGAGATAGTTAGAAAACACAGTGTGAAGCTTAAATTAGAAGAAAAAAAACCCTCATTCTACTTAGGTGTCTAAACAAATTTTAAGCTGGGATATTTTCATTATAACACCTGAGGAATAGTTTAATTTTGAGGAGAAATGGAAATCACCATGATATATATACATTACCTCAAAAGTAGCATCAATGTGTTGGTTAATTGTTGCCACAACTTGGGGAAATTCCTCAATCAATCCTTTCTCAAAAGCCCCCCATGATTCAACAGGATTTTTTAACTGCATCAACACCACATCTTCAAGATTAATCTTGGATTCCCATAAGGAAAGTAGCTGAAAAAAATAAAATAATTATTTAATTTTCTAAAAAGATGTAATTAGCAATTAGAAAAGTAAGAACAGGAAATCAGACTTGGCTAATAAATCTTAAGAATCACAGTGATTTACTGGCCTGGTCATCACAGTATTGATAAGGGTTTTATGGACAAGTTTGGGTAGTTTCTTAAGGAATTTGTTGAACCTGGAAGACACTTAATCTCTGGTTATTATAATTATTGGATTGTCAGCGCTCATTTGAAACCATTCCCTTCTAGGTTCTTTGAACGGGCTGACTGGAATAATCCTGTAAATCATGTGTCTCATCCAACTCATATCTCAGGCCATACCCTTGACATTTTTTTTTCCTGTGGGTTTTAAGTGTTTTAGATGAAGATAAAGGAGGAGGAGCACATTACACTTAGACATTGAGACAAGTTAATGAGTGAATAGTCTCCATTGCAAAATACTTGACCTGGCTTTCTCCTACATGGCAAAATTACCTTATCTAGTTTAGACTTCTGATCATCAGATGCAACTGTCATGGCACTGCAAAACATTGGAACCAACACTTTTTCAAGGGCTTCTTTTAGATCATCAGCATTTTTGCGAACACTGAAAAAAAGAAAAAAAGAAAAACATTAGTTACTTGTTATAGAGAATATTAAACATTCTAAAATATTCACATGGTACACTGGCCAAGAAGGGTTGTGGCATATCTTGGCAGGTGATCACCATGTAGTGGATGTCAAATTAATAACCCGTCAATTACTTTCTCATATTCCAACAAAGAAAGGATTTAAATAATTAACAAAATGGCAACAGGACCTGACACTTTCAGACGCCAAAGAAATATTACCAGTGCGTGTGTATGAATGAATACAAAGATAAGCACATACTCTGATTTAACTATAGGATGTCATGTGGATCATTTATAAATAAAATAAAAAATCTGGATAGGCTACTCTTTAGCCCAGTACCATCACTAGAGGCACAAAAACAGTCCCTCCACCAAGTTTGTACCCCACATTTGATGATGTTAGGTGCACCTATTCTGAAAACCCTCTTCTTCATCCTGAACATTGCAATCAAGTTACCTTTCTCTCTTTGTTTTAAGGATGGAAGCTGCATTGTTGGCTTCACTAATGTACTAATAACTAGCATGTTCAGTGTGCCTGGCACGACACAGTGATGCCAGGCATAAGGATTGTCACATGAACACTTGTTTGACCACTGGTAGGCAGTGCATGAGATGCAGATGCTAAGATGCGTCTTCACATGACAGTAAGAGGGGAATTAGCATGAAACTCACGAGTAAAGTTGGCAAAAATTGGGATGGGAAGAATCTAGGACGACGCAAAACTCATGAAATGCTAAACTAGAGTAGTGTGAAACTCGTGACCCCTTGGAAAATAAATAGCAAAAATAGTGGTTTGAGACAGGTAGTTTATTTCCGGATTCACTTTATTTGCAGGGGTTTCAGAACATATCGCCTGCAAATAGTGGAGGTCAACTGTAAAAGAAAAAAACTCCATTTTGAGGTAAGAAGGCTATGACTTTCAAGTCTGTATTAAGAAGATGGAGAGTGGAGACAAAGAAATTACAGAAAATTTTAGTTTCTTACCAGTGATGTAGAACATCATTCATCAAGTAGATGATATGTAGCTTGTGGTTGAATGGACCAGTGTTGGCTGTGGCTCTGAAAGAAAGAAAAAAAGAAACATTGTCACTCACTCAGTGATGATCTATAATAACTATGGCTTATAAAATAAATTGAAGCAGATGAGTGGAAATAAGTTTATTTATAAATGCTTAGCCTAAACAAACACTGCACAGGTTAAGCTTTATCTCAATATATGCAGTACTTTTTCCATATTGTTTCTTTTGGCAATGCCTCCCCACAGAATGCAGTGATCCTTTCCCCATTCCAGTTCCTGGCTTGTCCTCTGCTTAAAAAAATAAAATAAAATAAAAATAAAAAATGCTAACACAAGTGTAGCATTTTCCAGATAAATCTCAAGATCATTAATATATATTTGTCATACAACATAAGACATACTTCCACAGCAAGTATCGAGACAGCCACTGATTCTTAGCTGGAGACTGAGCATTGGTGAAGATCCAGTGTTTCCCATTAGAGATGGAGTCCTTGGTACAAGACTCAGTTATTGGCCCCAACAGCTCATCCAACTCATGAATTGAAAAGCCCAGCTCGTTGGCTTCATTGCGCAGGACTTCACCTCTGGCAACATATATGCCCTCTCTCACCTGACCTTCTTTTTGTTGATCCAGAACCTGCAAAGAGCACACTCCATTTAATCTCTAATTCAAATTTTGAATTACACATTAGACTTTAAGGATATATGTTAATATTATTCAACCCTAGAAGAACAAATTCTTCTTTAAGCTGAAGAGATTAATGTGAAATAAGTGACTGAATTGAAAAATTTTAAACACATAAAAACTCCCCTCTTCAAATTTGTTCTTATTCAAAACACAGAATGAAGTAGAAGCACTTAAATAAGCTATTTACCCACTATCACCATAACCAATATGTAATTTTTAACTTCCTTTTGTTCCTTGAATTAAATCTAAGAGCCTGAAAATACCTACTTCATTACTTTATCATGAAATGTCTCTTGGAATGTTACTGATAATCAACATTAAGAGAGCTAATAATCATAAAACTATGATAACATACCAGTTGCTGGGCAGCTAGATTCTGTTCACTTTGGTGTATTTGTTCCTGTAACTGCTGCTGCTGGTTCACCAAAGACTCAATTGTTACACTTGGAGGTGGGTGAGGGGGAGGCTGGGCAAACCCAGGTGTGGTGGTGGTGAAGGCTCCAGGCTCTCCAGCCTAGCAAAGACATTGAAAAAATCTTAGTCCTAAAATGTCATCTAAGTATTACTCAAGGATTGACTTTTCCTTCTCACAGATACTGTCTATGCTGCATCTTATATTGATGGACCCAGCTTTTCATTGTAATTTGTGAATCTCTGTATTATGAAGGTATTAAAATATTCCAAAATTTTACTGTCACACCAAAATATCTGAGTTTTACATTCATTCATTCATTTTATCGACGCCTTCTCCTAGGAGCTCCCACCAGGGGATGGCCACGGCAGAAGAGCTTCCAACTTTCTCTATCCAGACACTCCCTCCTTGCCTGCTCAAAGTTTCTCAAAGATCCTTCCCCCCTCTCCCTAACGTACTCTTGCACCCTATCCCTTCATTTCACTGGAGGTCATCCTCTAGCATTCCCTCCCTCTATCTCACTCACATACACCCTTCTGGTCGTCTTACTCTCCTCCATTCGCTCCATGTGGCCAACCCACTTTAAAACCACAGAGTTTTACACTTAGAAAGAAATGCACTAAGCTACTCTGGGAGCTAATTCATCACTGCGTTGACATCTTAGTATGAGGTCAGAACAATCTCTACAGTGCCGAGTTACATTCACATGTATAGCTGCACTTATTACTTAACATTTGTTTTTCACACTTGCCTTTAGCCTTTTCTGCCTTATTTAAAGAATCTGAATGCATAATCCAGAAATTTTCATGATAAATTTTGCAGGAAGAAATTAGACCCTACCAGAATGTGTGGGCACAACCACTCCCACTACTACCATTGCACAACTCAGCTCTGCAAAATGCATTATCTTATGCTACTGATATTTTTTATTAAACCCTTAATGACGACTATGCCACTGGCGTCATATAGTTTTTACTGATGTAAACAACGAGCATGACGCCAGCGCCGGAAAGCAAGAAGCTCTCTGGAAACTGAACGGCACGCATAACTATGTATCTGTCGATGCTAAGTGACTAACTGGCATCTCTTTTGTCTAAAAATAGCACAGTTCCTGCCTACGCATCATGGCGTCTGCAGAGTGATCATGTTCCCTCAGCCAATCTGCTTCGGCGGTCTTCCTTTAGTTTCTGCTCGTCATGTGCGTGCTAAGGGCACTGATTTACTTATACTTTTACTTACTTCCACTGATTTACCTAATGTTCTAGATGAACCAATATCTAGGAGTGGGAAGCGAAAGTTGGAATTTTGGGGGAATCATGGAATTCCAACCAAACAGTCTGTCCAAATAATAATCTGATTTCACAGTTGAGTTATACGGATGATTTTCTACAACTTTTATTCAATGAGATTTATTTCAGAATGAAAAAACTACAAAAATTAATTTTCGAGTTTCACCACAAATTTGGCTCTCCGTAGGCGGTAAATGTCTAGGTCAAAGATTATAAACTATGTTTTTCAGACTCAATCATGATAAAATGAGCAACTTTTCTTCATTAAATTTTCCTGCACGTCGCACCAGTAAAAAGTTTGAATTTTGGGGGAATCATGGAATTCCAGCCAAATGTAACCTAGAAAGAAAAAAAACGGATTTCACAGCAGGGTGCGCCAGGAAATTTTCTATACAGCAACTTTTATGACTTTTTCTCAGTTTCAAAGTGTATTTTTCGATGACTTTTGTGTTATGGGGAATCTCCCGAGAAAAACTTTTGCGGTTTAATGGGGTTAATTTATACCTGAATCTAGTATATAACTCTGTGACAGCTGACTCACCTGAGGAGCTGTGTAGGTCGAGTCACCGGGAGGAGGAGGTGGAAATGATTGAGAGGAGTGGACGAACGGTGGCTCTGTGTTGCTAGTGGGCACAAAAGAAGTGGGGTTGGCAAAATTTGGGTCACCTGGGGGAAATGTTGCAGGTGGCTCACTAGTAGGGGGTGGTGGAGCAAACTGCCCTTGGTTAAAGCCTCCTGTTGAAACAGGTGCTTGTGGAAATTGAGGAGGGAGATCAGGTTCAGGATACCCTGAGGTAGGAGGGTATGCATAGGCTGGGGGAAAATTTTGTCCAGGAAAACCACCTCCTCCACCCCCACCAGGGAATCCCTGGGGGGGAGGTGGGGGTTGGTGGAGTGCAGGTTGTGGTGATGGTTGAGACTGTTGTTGCTGCTGCTGCTGCTCACGTGCTTGACGATGTTTCAAAACTGTTTAGGGATATGGAAACAGTAAGACATATTCTACAGATTTTGTTCCAGTTCTTTAATAACTAAATAATAGTAGTTTTATAAATATTTTAGTAATATGTGTTTTCTGCAGCAATACTCCTAGGAAAAAATAAAAAAAGATATATTTATGTCACAAAATAGATATAAAGCATACAAAACATCGAAAACACTGAGAATAAGAGGCCGAGTAGGCTTTGAAAAATATTGGACAATAATAAATTTCAAATACCATAACTAATTCATTTATTGAAGAGCAGAAAACCTTATTATTTTAAATGAAAATGTTTCAAGCAAAAATCTTTTAATACAATATATCTAATTCCCTCACACGTGAAGATTCAGGCATACAGACAATTGATAAAAAGTATGACACTTACTTGCTTGCTCAGTAGTGACTTTGTACTGGTAGTAGTTGAAATATTCTCCGCCAAAGAGGAAGCTGAACTTGGGGTTGTCCTTCTGCTTCGTCTTGGTCATTTGCTCAAACTCCGGGCCATTGCGGGCCACAAACTGAGCCAGCTTGTCGATGATGTTTTTCAGCTCTTGATCTATTATAAAAAAATAAAAAAACATCCAGACAATCTACAGCAATTAGCTCCTCTTAACAAATTTTGAATGACATAGCATATAAACTAATACCAAAATTTAATACATTATTGTTAATTAAGGACAGATAACTAGCTATATACTGCTGCTCAGAATGTAATTTCCTTGATATAGGAAAATTCCCTAAGTTTTACTAAATTCACATACAAGTAATGTGCAGCATGTTGTTTTACCCAATGTACCCAATTGAGACCCCAGTTATAACCTCAATGTACACACTAAAGTATCTTCTTACCCAAATAAGCATAAGGCATCTTTTTATCCAAATGTGGGATTTTATAGGTGTAAAAAGACATACCCATTGGAGTGCACTGAGGTATCATTGGTGTAAAATGACATCAACATTCGTGTACAGTGGGATGTCAATGGTGTAAAGTGACATCTGCAGTGGGGTAAACTCAAAAGACATCTTCATTGGCCTACCTCCCAATAAACTGCCCCCCCGCTTGCATTTTAAAGAACTAATTAAAAAATATCTCCGAGTGATTTGTGACAGCAAAGCAATACGGTAGTATGTTGTCTGTGCACAAAGTACTTCATGTAGCACCCAGATGCCCTTAGCTGAGTGTCCCGCTGAGGGCCCGCTGCCCTGTCCTGCGTTACTTAAATCCGCTGGCCAACACTGCATGCCAAATAAATCTAAATCAACATAACCAAACTTAACACTACGTAACCTTCCTAAAAGGGCGGCTTCGCCCCCCTCGTCCCCTCCTTATATTTTCCATACATCATTCGTTACCGCACTGCATTCATGGACCAAAAAATAAGAATACAAAATGCAAGTATTAACTTCGCAAGCAGTGGCTACCCCTTCTTCAACATTAGCCAATCAAGGAACTAACTTGATGACCACCGGCTGCAAAAAAAACCTACCGGTCTACCCTGGCATCACCACGTCCGTGCCGGGCAGGGTGACTGGCAGCGGGTGAGCCAGCCCCGTGTCAACGAGGCTTGCGTTTGTCAGTGATGAGGAAGGCAACAAGAGCAAGGTCCCTCAGCGGCTCCCAGGGCCAGCTCCTCATGTTGGGAACGTTCACGAAGCCTGGCCAGCACTCGCCACTAGGCCTTCCACACACCGGCCTCGGCTGTGTATGAACATTACTTTGTCACTCACCTGGCGGGGGCTGCGGGAGCTCCATCTCAGCCGCGGTGCATGGACGGGGCTGCGGCAGGGCCAGAGAAATGCGGCGAATTATTGCGGCGCCGCCCCGCACGCCGCTGTTGGTAGGAATTACCTCGCAGCCGTTAAATAGCTCGCAGAGGGGTCCAACTCGCTTACTTTTTCTATATTTCACTCACCGCTATCATTTACTTGTCCTGTTTCGGCTCCAATACACAGTACATACATCAAGGAAACACTTTTAATCAAGAGAAGGATTCATAATAAATGAACATGGCAGATTTTAGAAATAATTATCCCACGTTTATATTCACTCAGTTCTTGCTTGTTTGGTCTGTTGGTCTGGTGTGTTGTCGTCTGGCGGGCAATATCAACCATCACAAAGATAACAAGTGGACAAACTAGAACAAATCAGGCAAATTAATAGGTTTTCCTGATGAGTAGTCTTTAGTGCGCATGCGTACTGGACAGCAGGGAGATTTATTTCTGCGAGGAGGTATTTCTCGCTTCAGCGCCCCGTGTGTGTAAACACGGCAGGGCTGCCACCCGCCGCGGCCGCCAGGGCTGCCAACCCTGCTCGATGCAGCCTCGGCTCTATGTATGGGAGCGATTACCTCTATAAGGAAACTTTTCTGTTATTTCACGCCCATCCACGTATACGGGGATTGTATGGTGGCGGCAGCGACGGCGGCGGACGGGCGGTGACTGCGGGAAGGTAGCGGGAAACCTTTGATTTTTCTCGTATGTGGCTCACTATAAATAGACACAATGACAGTGACAGTGATTGTAATACTGTACGTACAGTACGTACTACACACGTGTATACATGCTGTACGTGCATGACTGTACGTACACACTAGACAGTGACTTTACATACAGGTCGCAAGAAGAAGATGGGATATATAACCCTTGGGCGTCCTGCCCTGAGTATGACGGGCATCACGCCTCGTGGTTGGGGAAGGTGCTGGGCAGAGGCTTCATCATGCTACAGCTAACAGTCTGCCTAGACGTGATGACCTCAGGCGTGGCCCACGCTCCAGGGCACACCTCGATGATGAATGGGAGATATATGTGGAGGAAGAAAGTATTCCAGGGAGGGTGGTGCAGGAGTTTCAGAGGAGTGTATAGAGAAGAGTCGGCCTTCTTCATGTATGTCTGTCAGTCTACCGACTGACTGGGCTGTTTTGACTCCACAGTGGGCAAGGAGTTCGGTGTCGGCATTGAGACATCCAAGTAGGCAGCTACTGGTGGGGCAGGGTATGGGAGAATCTTTCAAGGGTGGGGGTGGGGGGGGTTGCTGACAGATTGGCTGCAACCGGTCCGTCAAAAAGGACTGGCGTGTCTCTTAAGAGTCAGCCGATGGAGAGGAGGCAATATGAAAAAATCCAACTGAAAGACGGCGCTTAATTGATATGTGGAAAAGGAGATAAGTGGTACAGAGGTGGTAGAGGAACAAAAATAAAATTGAAAAAGAAGAATGGTATGAAGGAGATTTGGGAAGTGAATTACTGCTTAAAAAGTGGAACCTTAGAAGTAAATGGAAGGAAGAGAGAAAAGGGTTTTCCAGAGTTGTAAGGCATGTCCCGAAGACAAAGAGACAGTTGAACACTTTAACAGAATGTGAAGATTTTAGCACACAAAGACATGAACTAAATAGACAAGCAGAATAGATCATTGGCAGGGAGTGCGAAGAAAGGAAGGACGAGGAAGACAGGGGACTCAAAGCTGTGGTACTGGGACTGACGGGACACAGACAAAGACGGCAAAATAGTGAGCCACATAAAACTTTCCTGGTTTAAAGCTGGAGACGGAGCGAGAAGAATAATTAAAGGCTACAAAGGAAGGAAGATCAAGGAGTAACGAGCTAAGAAGCGGTACAAAGCGTCACAGGTCTACAGAAGAAGAAGCGTTCTACCAACGTGAAATGGCAAGTGTTACTGGAAGATTTTAGATTGAGCACAAAATGATAGAGAATAGTAAGACATATCAATTAACTTGCTGACAATAAAAGAGACTGCACAAATAATATATTATAACTTTTGTATAGAGAATCAGAAGAAAAAGATTGATGTACATTTGTATGAAGAACTGCGGGAACGTCTGACCGAGGACGTTTTTTATCAATTTCAGCGGTGTCGTAATTCATAAAGCTTCTAGAAATATCAGCAACAGATTTCGCTACTTTTTTATCTTTTAGATATTCTATGAATGGAACTTGCTTATCGGCTCTTAAAGGGTGAGAAAACACCTTTTAACGAGAACCAGCCTGTCATAGTTCCGGGAATGTCGTGTCTCATGACATTATTTTCATTTTTTACACTAAATATATATATATATATATATATATATATATATATATATATATATATATATATATATATATATATATATATATATATATATATATATATATATATATATATATATATATATACCTGGCATGCAAAGTAGTACATACCCCGGCATGTTAATTTATTGCATATATGTACTTATACATGTATAGTGTGTGTGTATGTGTGTGTGTGTGTGTGTGTGTGTGTGTGTGTGTGTGTGTGTGTGTGTGTGTGTGTGTGTGTTCTTAGCTTTACAACATTGAGTAAGAGTCGTATGGCCCGTTTTTTGTCACACTTTCCAATATATTTTCTGAAATTATTTTCATGCATTCATGATTCCACTGTATATAATATTCGATCCGTTTATCATTGTAAATAATTCTTCAGGCCAGGATTAAGAGTACTGCGTAGTGCTCTTTTAATCTTGAAACACACAGGCAGCGCCACCCTCAGCCCCTAGGAGTCAAAGGGATCAGTCACTCCAGAGTATCTCAAAAAACAGATGATTATGGAGAAGATATGACCTGGAACCCAGTTGGGAATATGGTCCTTTGAACTCTCCAAATGGTGTTCGTCAATAGTTATAATAATAATAATAATAATAATAATAATAATAATAATAATAATAATAATAATAATGATAATAATAATAATAGGAATAATGATGATAATGATGATAATAACGGGTCTCTGGCTGGTCTGCACACTCTGGTACTCAAATACGTGGTGGTAAATGTGAGAGCGGAAACACGCATCCTGGCCACACGTCAGTTACGCGAAAACCACGGACGCAGATGGTTGCCTTAAGTCGGTCATCATTCAACTGAATATGATTATTATGACAGCTAAAAAATGTTGATTGCATATTGCCTGAAATTGCACTGCACTGTATCTCCACACCACCTCTGCGTGTCACGAAGCACACGAGAAATTAATCCAGACCAGGAAAGGTCATCGGCGCTGGGGCTCGAACCCGCGACCGGTGAGATGGGAAAGCCACTCCTTAACCAGTCGGCCAAAGAGGTAACCCCCCCCCCCCCCCCCCGGCAGAATGAGTTTTGGGAGACTTACCCATCAGGCGGCCCAGACACATGTTTAAAGAAAATAGAAATTCATCCCACATTCACAACAGCGATGTAAGTTATAATCAAATGGGTGCGCTTATAGAAGAAATATAATGTATCGCAAATCCCTCGTAGATGATCATAATAAAAATAGCATAAGAAGTCAGTAATAGGCAGGAATAGACACACAGGCCTGCTTCTGTAAACTTAACATCGTCTATCATGAATTCCGAACGCCCCAGTTAATCCATGGATGAAATTAATATAGCTTTGAAGGGATGAGTATCGAAACAAAAAAGGAAAAGATAGATTTAGGCGATATGATACTTAAAACAAGCTCAACTTTATACAAAATGCTAGCAAAGTGAGTCTCTGGAGCCGTGAAAAATACTATCAATAAATAAATTCACAATAAAAGATGATTTAGTGTTTGTATTACTAAAGGAACACATACTCTAGGCAGGGCCATTTCCTGATATTTCGGGCTCTGTGGGAGTGCCTAACGTGTAAACCAACCCGCGAAAAACCCGCACTCAAGGTCAACCTCCGGGCGCGGGCGGGTCTCCATAGGGCCGCCAAAGTCAGTGATTGAGTTAGTTTTTCATCATTAATTCGCCCTCATTCAATCAGTTTTTATCGGATCTCCCCCCAAAAGTTAATCAGCTTGAATTATTAACTTGGGGAGTTTCTCATAAGTATCTGGTGACCAAAGGCCCATCCGTTTTTTTTTTCGGTATCAGACAGACACACAGACAGACGTACAACAACGAAAATATTATCGCTTTCTGTGGGCGGGAGATAATAATAATAATAATAATAATAATAATAATAATAATAATAATAATAATAATAATAATAATAATAATAATGATAATAATAATGATAATAATGATAATAGTGATAATAAGCTATATAATGAATAAGAACGAAATAAAACGAGAAAGAGGAGCAAGATTACTAACATAAATAAGACAAATAAAAAAATAACACCGTAGGAGAATATTCAAAGTTACCATTTTAAAAACTTTTCATCAAGAACTAGTTTTAAGTCTTAACTATGCAAGTATGAATGTGTAACCGCAACGGAGGGTGGGAAAACGCACGGCCAGGAGGCGGCAGATGCGCGGAAGTCAGTAATAGTGCGCCACTCTCCTCTTTCTTTCCGTTACAGAGGCTCGCCGTAACGGGAGCCCCAGCCAGCCACCGTCAGTAGTGCTCGGGATCAGGCCCTGCCGAGGCGGAGGGTCGGCCGGCTCGCAACTCTGTTTGGGAGCCGGAGATTTCGTTGACTTATTCTGAAATGCATAGAGTAGGGAGTGTAGTGTTTTATAAGCTAGCATGACACTGACAATTGTGAAAGGTTCCGCTGTAAGCTCAAAATGACGAAGCTTAACGATTGAGATGCATAAGTCTAAGAGGCCAGTACTCTGACGTTAATACGGATACGTGATACGCACCACCTTCACAACGCCGACAATAATAGTAATTCATCGGTGGTTTCATGGCCCAGGAGAAACGCAGTGAAATTCGTTATTTTGGGGGAAGTTAATATCTGAAACGCATGATATGCACCGAATGAAAACTAACACTTTTATCGTTTTATGTGGAGAAAATACATAAGTCCAAAGTGTTCCCCGCCAGACGTGTAAGCCTTGTGGCCGCGTCAGGATGCTGGGCACCCGGAGGAACCTGTGCAAGGCGGTGACGACAGCCATGCTCGTCACGCTGTTCCTCGGCTCCTTCCTTGTGAGTCCGACCCCTCCCAAATCCCCTCGAACAGCAGGTATGGAAGCATTCAACTCATGATTTATTTAATGACAAAGTAGGTTAAGGACCATCCATGACTGAGAAACGCTTAGCATAGCGAATGATAAGGAAGTGAATAATGGTGATGCTGGGGGGATGCCTTCATAAGCTAAAGTAATGGACAAGACACACACATGTCGACAGAGCAAAACGCTTTTATCAATTCATGCACGCCTCGTTATCTTTATTCATTACGTGGTCGCATCGAGTGATTTTAAGATGTTAGTCAGATAGAAATGACCGGCCGACACACACCTTTTGCAGACGAGGAAGAGGTGCGGATTGTGTGCTGGGCGGTGACGGCGCCCAAGTACCACGAGACTCGCTCCCGCGCCGTGAAGGAGACGTGGGCGAGGCACTGCGACCAACACTTCTTTGTCAGCACTAAGCCAGGTGAGGACAGCGGGTTTAAGTAGACGTGATGTTTTCATTAATATGCTTCCTTATGAATATGATTATATTTTCAATCGTTGAACACAGAATATTTGTTAGTAAATATTTTTATATTTTGATTTCCTGCACAAATCACTCAAGGAGTTTAGTCAAGAAAAATGATAATTCTAGTAATGTATACTACAATTATTATGGTCACGGATGACACTTTTCCAGTTGTTGGATGTAGTAATATAATAAAGACTCCCTCCTTTCTTCAGAGTAAACGAAATAATGAATCAGCAAGTCAATATGAATAAGCAAATCAATTCATCAATCAGTTATCAAAGTGTAGTGTACAGCTATTGAAGTACTGGGCAGACACATCCGTATGCTGAGGATACGTCTGGGTAAACAAGAAAGTGGCGTACACAAGGCATGCATGAGCTCACGACCCTCTGGTTACGAGCTAAACACTGCACTACTGAGCTGCTTCTTCTCCCTCTGTATACTGCGTAACCTATCTTTTTACTGATTAAGGCTA
Organism: Eriocheir sinensis; assembly: GCF_024679095.1. NCBI lineage: Eukaryota > Metazoa > Arthropoda > Malacostraca > Decapoda > Varunidae > Eriocheir > Eriocheir sinensis. The sequence continues at coordinate 5,794,215 of NC_066548.1, forward strand.
TTCGCAGTGTTTGTTTTACGTTTCACTGAAAATATCTTACATAGATCTTCACCACATACATGTAGCATATCCATCGAACTAATAAGCTGCTGATCAAGAATAACGTACAATTGGTAAACGTTTTCGGGACATCCAGACACATGCTCATCCGTGGTGTTGTGGTTAGCACGATTCTTTATGATCCCGAGGACCTGAGTTCGATTCCAGCCCGGGGCATATAAGGGAAATATGCGCCCGGGGTAGTGATTCCTTATTTATCACAGGCTGAAAGTCCAATGAGGCGCGGAGATGAGCACCGAAGCCACGCGCAGCTATAGCGTATGCCCCCCGACTATTCCTTTACAGACACATACCTGGGAACGCTGGTGGTGAACGTCACGGAGAACTACTGGATGCTGTGGGGCAAGACTCGCGCCGCTATTCGCCACGCGTATGAAAACTACCGAGAGGCCGGCCAATGGTTTATCAAGGCGGACGACGACACGTGAGTCACTCTGATATTGTTAAACGGAATCCAGCGGGTAATGGTGCAGAGCGAAACAAGTCACCTCTCCTGCACTGGCCAAAAGAAGGGAAGGGGGGGCGGTGTCTGCTTTTCACGTTGTTAATTCCGTAAAATCAATACTCAAGCATATCATATTACTTGTTGCTGGTTCAAGAGGCTTACTGAAGGTGTCACGAATCTATAGAGTTCAACGTGTTTGTGTAAGACGGTACGGAATGGGTGAATGCATCATCTCAGTACTGTTCATGGTTAAAGGATGTGTATTGCATGACCCCCTTAAGGATGTGTATTGCATGACCCCCTTAAGGATGTGTATTGCATGACCCCCTTAAGGAAATTGAATCTGTCGACAACCGATGACTCGCCGCTGTTCACATGTTTCAGCTTCGTGATTGTGGAGAACCTGAAGAACATGCTGAAGCTCTACGACCACCGCAAGCCGCTCTACTTCGGCAACAAATTCCAAATGAAAAACATAAGTCAGGGTTTCATGGGAGGAGGTAAGACATGAATAGAATGCACGTATTTCATTCAAAGCTTACCACATAATGATTAGTCTCCATGAAAAACAAACAAACAATTGCAATGTTTACATGTTCACCCTGAATATACGAACACAAGTCCATGTTTATAATTCGTAATAATTCGTAAAGAGCAAAAAGTCACGTCAAGATTCAGAAGTTAAATAGAAAACAAATATGATGGAAGTAGGAAACGAAGCACGTAGAGAGGTGTGAAGCTAAAGACAAGGCGCCGTTCTCTGCCTGCAGGGGCCGGCTACGTGTTGAGCAGGGCGGCGGTGAAGCTGCTCGTGGAGAAGGGCTTCCCCAACAAGACAGCGTGCCATCCCGGACCCAAGGGCAGAGAGGACGTGGAGTTGGGTATGGAAACTTTGCTCGTTTTCTTCTTAATGTTTTTTTTTTTCTATCAGTAAACTGAATAGAATCTAACATCGTCATTTTTTTATCATTCTCTTGAGAAGCAAGTGGCTACATTGTAATTGCATGCTTACTTTGAAAAATGCATCGATCAGTCTCCAAAGAGTGTATCGCTTCAAGTAGTCTATTGGAAATGTTGCAACGCTGCGTAAAATGTCTATCATTCTCTTCAAAGTTGGTAACAAGTATCACTTCGCTGCGTGCGCTCTCTCTCTCTCTCTCTCTCTCTCTCTCTCTCTCTCTCCAAACAGCGCAACGTTTTATAATCTTTATTCAAGACGTCATCAGTGTGACCTGAAGGAATTGGGGGTGGTGTTTTGCAGGCAAGTGTCTGGAGGCGGTGGGCGTGGTGGCCGGGGACTCGCGGGACCACCTGGGCCGCGACAGGTTCATGTCCTTCACGCCGGACCTCCTGCAGGAGCGCGGGGCCCTGAGCAGGGTGGGACACTCTTGGTTTTGGACTCTGGTCTACTACCCCACCTCGGAGGTCAGTATACAAGAAGCGCTACCGTCGAGGCTGTACTAAAATAATCTCAAGTAATCAGTGTTACAAGTATTCTTATTCATTATTATAATCATTATTATTATTATTATTACTATTACCAGTCGTGAAGCGAAGTTGTCATTGTTTGCGGATTGATGTAAACTTTTTTTGAGAAAAGGAAAACTAAAACATTTATGGCTTTTATTAAAATGATTTATCTCATGAGGATGAATTTGCTTTTTTTTTATGCATGTCTGTCTATCTGTAAAAATTTTCACTACTTTTCACTACTACTACTACTACTACTATTACAACAACAATGATCAGACAAATAAATATTTGCTCCTGGTCAGCCTCCCTTCCCTCCCTCGCCGTCAGACACTAACCCCTTGGCCTCGGCAGGGTCCGCTGTGCTGCTCGGACACCGCCGTCACCTTCCACTACGTGTCGCCGGCCATGATGCGCGCCCTCTACTACCTCGTCTACGTGCTCCGGCTGGCCCGCCCTCACGACCCTGCGCCGCTTCTCCCTCCATCACTCAACGCCTCTCTTTCGTAGGGCACCTATTTTTTTTTTTTTTTTTACAGTTAAGGAAGCAGCTCAAGGGCAAATACATATTAAAACAAAAATGTCCGCTAAACACTGCTCCTATAAGAGAAGGTAGAGAAGAGTGGGCAAAAGAGAGGTCAGTTATGGGTGGAACGGTGTCTTGAGGCCCCAGCAAACACGCTTGGGGCACACTGTCACAAGGTGGTGTATAATCTTGTCTATTCTCTATTTCTTGGCCTGCAGCTGGTACATAAGTTTCTTGCATTGTGAAACGACATCAATGTGGTGATTATTTTATTACAGACTCTTTAAGGAGATAATCGACAAGCATGTCGTAACGAAAATGTGTAAAACTCTTTATCGTGTGAACTATTACCCTCCACTCACCACAAAGACTCGGAATACGACGCTGTGGTGTAATTTGTCGGTTTTCTCTTGTTTTCGGAAGAATAAAAATTCTCTATAAATATTTATGACTCTGATAAGCATCGATTTATTTAGTTTGATTGTACAGTGTCTGATGAAGACTTGCATCCCTAACCAACTAACTAACTAATGGGGAGCATACGCCCGGAGGCGCGTCGTTTCACTACCTCGCCGTTCATACTCCCGGCGATCCTCCCGAGCAAGCTCCCATGCAGCTGCCCTGTCCATCTCAAGTCCTTCTCGGCAGGATCTGCTGACTTGCCCCAGCCATGAATTACGTGGGCGTCCCCTTGGTCTCCTCCAATCTGGGTTGTCTTGTACAATACACAACCCTGTGAGCAGGATCGACAACCGGGAGGCGTGCCACGTGCCCACATAGCTGGAATTGGCGTTCACGAGTCCCCAATTCAGTTTCACGGAGCAATCGCTGGTTCGACACGAAGTCAATTCAGCGATACCCCATGATCCTGCGAAGGCACTTGGCACCAAAGGCATCGGCACGCCTCTCCAAGTCACTATTCAGTGTCCATGTCTCACAGCCATACAGTAAGGCAGGGAGCACATTGTTATGTACTGCGCTACCAAGGTATGTGAATCTTCTAGTAACCTCGACATCCTCAGCACATGCACGAACAGACTGAACTGCATCTCTAAACTCGGCAAAAAAAGAAGCCTAAAACTACTTGTTCCAATAGATCCACCCATGAACGGTGCTGGTTACGGAACAGTGATGTGCTGTGGTATCTTCTGTGAGAGGGGTCGTGCCACACGAAGCTCATACATATGTGCAACAATGATGTGAGCATAAAGTCAATCTGCTGTATACAAACTGTCCACTTACATGAAAAGTAAGGTTCCTACCTGCCAGAGTCCTCCCGTTGTCCTGCTTCCGCCCCGGACACAGGTGCACCTCGGAGGGGTTTAATACTTTTTAAGCAGAGTTGCCAGACTCAGACGAAACTTAATACTAAATCTAGATGTTTTTATTAGCAGATCATGACTGATTTAAGAACACATAATCTATTTTACTATACGAATAGCTTATCTTGCTAAATTTACACGGGAAGGAAGATCACTTTGCAGAAAATATTCCACTTTAAATGGAGCGATGCCTCCAGGCTATAATTACCATCCTTCGCCAGCGTCTGCATAGAGGAATGTCAGACTTTACTACATCACAGCTTCTGATTATACACCCAAAAAATAAATACAAAAATAATGTAGGTTGTCACTAGGTAACATGAAGCTGAATCAAGAACGCGACAACCAAGGAATTTTTTTTCTCTTTCAGCTGTTGGCAGCCATCTATATAGACTGATTTATTACATTGCAGGTGATTTTTGATGTGTCTTAGCTCTTCTATGGGAAAACAAGTGAAGTAGATGTGACCAGAGCATTTACTTTGAAAAACTTGGTGTCCTTATTAAGAAGTATCTCTACTTGACATTATCTTCTAGGATATATATTTTATGATGTATATATATATATCAAAATGCATGAACCTTTTTACTTTTGTCATTCAGAAGTGTAGAGTACCACTAAGATGCCTCTACATTTGACCCAACGTGTTTAATGAAAACAAAGAATGAAACAAAATATGCTCAGTTCAATATTTATACAAGAAATAAAATATAAAAACTCTTCAGACAAAATGTACCTTTTGCAATAGGTTAAAGTAATGGGCGGTGACATCGAACTTGATAAAAGTACTCAGGGGAACGTTTTGGACCAACATTTTAAGAAACAAACTTCATGAAAAACATCATAATCATCCCGATCGTTCGTCAGAGGAGTCCGTGTAAGGAGAGTTCTGTGTAGTCTCAGCACACGCACATACATAAAACCTTTATGTGTATGCCTGTGTCGTTCCCATTCACGGGTAAATTACAAAATAATGGCTGTACATTCAACTGACTAATATCTAAGTATCACTGAAGCAGTTAACATACACACTCACAAAGGCCTCACTTAACACAGCATTGGCTACGATTTTCTCAGTACAACTTCTAGTGTTGAAACAATACATCGTGAATTTAACAATTGGAAAACAAAAAAAATATTGCTCTAAAAGAACATTCGACCATACTTAAAATAGTAATCAAGGTTAATAATAATGTGTATCTAAGTTTCGTAAATATAATTCCAAAAATATCTTAACTCGTAACAACCCGTCGATATATTTTTATTTTTATCAGAATGCATCTCATATGTATACAGTGAAAATCATATGTCATAAAAAATCTTGCATATGAGTTTCTTATTTGGATCGGAATATATTGTGTCCTATGCCATTAGTAACATGATCACGCTGACTACTGTTTGTGGCTCAGTATTTACATGGTATACGACCGCTAACACATGGCAACGGGGCGTCTCCTTCCACCCGCAACGGATTTAATAAGACAACTTTGTGCCTACATACACATGGAAACTAATAACGGATCTCTTTACAGCTTATGTACTAAATTTTCAGTTAGCTGATTTACATGGCACAAGATCAGACCCACATAAGCTTCGAAACAAAAGGAAAGAATTTATAGTGCCTCGATGCTGACAGTTTTGTGTACGGGGGCGCGGGGAGGCTGACATCTGACCTTGGCTACGATTGTTTTTGAGATTCTAGGGAGATTTGTTCAGTATCTGTTCAGTGTCTCGGTTGGGAAGCTTGTAACGTTTTGGGTGCTTTGAGTATTTTCATTTCCGAGCCTCACAAGACTCCCACACCGGAAGGAGCTAGGGTGGCACAAGAAGACACGAAGAACAGATCCCGCAGTGATGATTTTGGCCCTTTATCACTGGCAAGTGTTCCGATTACCCAAAGATAATGATTACTGTGAAGTTTCCTAACACTCCGAATTTATACACTAAATATCACATCAACAAATCAGTATTTCATGAGCGCCGAAAACCTGTCTCATGGCTTTGGACTAGTGACGAGCCTGAACGGTCGCTGTGTAGCCTCCGGAGCCGCACCCACAGGCGGCCACTCCCACATCTCAGGAACTGTTGTCTGTCTTGAGGGATAAACACACAGTGGGAGCTGCTGCAGTGTACACCGATGTTCTACGGCTGTCTGCTGCTGGATACACTTTCATCTGCCACTGGAATATACGTGTTTGATGCTCCTACCATACAAGTGTGGTAATGAAGACAGTGTGACAGAGAATGCAGAATCCTCTCTTCCTTACACCACCCAGGCCCGACACTCCTTGCACCCTTACAGCCTTTCTGGTGCCGCAGGACAAGATTGGTATCATTCCATGCTGATGGTGTCAGGATACAGAACAAAGCCATGTAAATGATAGCTCCATCAGCCTTCCCGCACCCTAAATCAAGATTCAACAATATATCTATGTATATATAATATATATGTACCGACTGAGGTCTGATTACCAGACTCACTTCATCTATACAATTAGTCTTTCTGTTATCTCAATAGATGACTATCAAGGATATCAAAATATATTTCAACTGTGTCAAGTTCTTGCAGAACATTTAAAAGAATATATATATGTATATAACTATGAAATACATATAAAACCTCAGTTAAAAATATTCACATATAAGACAATATCTTACAAACTGACATCTCATTAACTATGTGTTTTCACCAAAGGTCTCGCTCACGTACCACAACACTCATGGCAAATGTTTACACTGGAACAAAAGACTTTCGCAACTAACCTAGCCACTCCTAAACAGCTTGGTATATGCAAATTCATATATCATGAAAAAACTGAAAGTGAAAATAAACTTATGGCCAGAATGAGAAAATCCAACAACATTCATCTGTCGCCACTGAGGAGGCTGGCGGCCAGCGGCGCGAGATGGAGGAGGATGGACAGCTGGATGAGCAGCGGGGACCAGAGGGCGGGGGAGCTGCTGCTGCTGCCGGCCACGGCACACTCACCTAGCAGGGGAAAGCCAGCTTAGGTAGTCAGGTCATATAAGGGCCTAAGTTACCTATACTACGCTCTGACTATGAGCTTATCTTTTTAGTCTTCTGATTCCCTAAGCCGGTGTGTGTCTCCTTAATCATAGTTTATCTTCCCTACTCCCCCAAGCTAGTTTAGTTTTCAACCACCGATACGTAGGTGCGAAAAGCTGGGCTGGTTTTGCAACAACAGCCCTTGTCGTGTTTCGAACAGTTTGAATCAGTGACTCACAGAGCGACTTGATGATTCCCTGCATCACCCAAGTTTGGAAAACCCTACTACCTTTAAGGCGACAAATAACTGCTTGTTCCATGATGGAGACTTATTTAGATTCTTAGTCTAAGGCTTGGGACAAAAGATGTTTTATTTGGCAAGCTGATTTATTTTTTGGTTTACATAATTTACAGTTCCCCTCCCAGGCAGCCCCCACCTTACCTTGGGCCGTGAGGTTGAAGCTGAGGGGCGTGGTGCGGGGAACGTGGCGACGCGGGCAGGAGTGCGCGTGCGCGGTGATTTGCAGGGTTTTGCTATTAACTGTGCTATTACTGCTAGACCTCTTTTTGTTATTGACTGAAGTGGCTATTAGGCAAAGGCGATGTGTCGGGCGGTCGGGCGTGGACGCCACCACGAACACAGAGCCGCCCTCGGCCCAGTGGCCGTGGCACACGAAGGCTGTGGAAGGAATAGGCGGATATAATTATAGACAGGGCTCTAATGATGATCTTACATGCATAATGTTATTTAAGTTGTACACTAACAAAAGTCACGCGCTACAGTGTCATTTTTGCGTCATCACAACTTATAATGGTCGTCTCATATCCATGTCCCCAGTAGTGCCACGAGTTATGGAAGTAAACATTCGTAGAGTTACAAGACCCGAGAAAAGTTGTCATTAGGGCCATTTTTTTTTCTGGCTAACAAGCGCATCAACATAAGTGCGAATAATCAGAATAATAGTCGTTAAGAGGCATCACTATAGTTTTATGAAGGTCCTGTCATTATGGGGTCACTTCTGTTCAATTACCTGTAAATAATGGGGTGAGACTGATTCTTATGTAAAATTCAACACTGGGTATTGTGTTCTACATTTATCTGCGGTGGCAGCAGTCACGTCACGAACCATGTGAGAGTAGCGTTTATCGAGCAACATAATGCTCGTCAAGGGTCAGGCCTCAGTCCCTACTTGAGGTTTATAGTTTATTCAGTATGGTACATACATATATTTATAATATTTTTTTTTAAAAAGCACATTTTTAAATAAGACAAAATCACATATCACTACATAGACGAACACACACACACACACACACACACACACACACACACACACACACACATATATATATATATATATATATATATATATATATATATATATATATATATATATATATATATATATATATATATATATATATATATATATATATATATATATATATATATATATATATATATATATATATATATATATATATATTATAATGAATTTCTGTCAGGTAACTCACAGTGCTTCGTGGTCTGTGTGGCACAGGCGTGGACGAACTTGAGGGCGTAGAGGGCGCTGCAGCCCGCCCTAAGGTGGGTCACCTCGCGCCCACACTCCCCCTCACCGGCCGTCCACACGCCCACGAAGGGACAAGCACGGCGGGAGGGAGTGGTGCCTGGGGACAAAATTCATTAAATGGTTGAAAACTGCCGTTTTAGGTAGAGTAAGCAGAGATGAGTATCTAAAAAAAAATAATGCTTACATTAAAGTACTTTTTATCAATTTTGCACGTTTCCCGCCGTGCACTTTGCATAATGTTTCTCTGGTTCGACGAATTTCAAAGGAAATTATCTCCACTCTTTATTCTTACTAACAACATTTTTCTCTGACTTCTAAGGTTGTTTTAAGATGACATGTTTAGGGCAACTTTGTAACACTGAGGCAAGCATGGATACTTTTCTCAAGCTACATCTACGAATTAAAGGCGATTGTTTGTTGATATAGTCCGCTCTGTCCGTATTGAGCTTTTATTACTTTGATCTTACTGTCTGATAAATTTTGTGTGGCAGCTCAAGCTGTGTGGGGCACATGCACTTGTTACCTAACATAATTTTTGTCACTACACATATTATGTCATTCCTACACTTGGCATTCCCAGTCATAAAGTATACATATTCATTCCACAGTCTGTTTGGTTCTTCTTGCTTCAGAGAGACTGTGAGGTGCAGTGCGGGGCAGGGAACAGAAGCGTGTTAAAAGCGTTAACAGAAATAACCATCCCGCTTTGTATCCGGGCCCAGTAGTATTTCCTTAATTGAATTAAGTACCAATTGCCTGCACTTTCTCGATATCTCGGTAAATCACACCCGTTTGCCAATCCCCGTAGGATATGAAAGAGGGAGAGAGAAAAAACAAAAAACAAAACAAAACGAAATGCCCTCTGCCAAGTACAGCTCAATCAGTTAATTAAATGTATTTCTCAGAGTTTGCTAGAATACAGGCATTTGGCACTTCTGAAGTGTGGCTGAAAACATAACCTTGAATGCCCAAACTAACCTCCAGCTTCCGTTTCCATTTTTATTCATATTTCAAATATATTTTCTTTTTCTAATCAGCTTCTTTTATCTCAAATTATTATCCCTGTCAACCTAGTCCAGCAAACGATTTTATTCCATCCTACATATAATTAAAGTCAAGGCGCTCTTCTGAAGACGAGTTCTCTGTGTGTGTGTGTGTGAGTGTGTGTGAAAAGTTCTTGTCTGTGCTTTCACCGACAAGCAAAAGCAGAAACAAAAGCAAAGCTGCCTTACAGCGGGAGAGCATCGGCTTGTTGTCCCATGCCGCCGCCCCGGGCGGTGGGAGTGACTTACTAGTGAGGGTGGTGTGCGGGGCCGTGGAGGCGTTGAAGTGCTCGGGGTTGCAGGCGTCTACGGCCCTGAAGGTGCGGGATCCTGCTCGGGGGAGACATCATATAACGATACCCATAAAACGTGGGGCTCATGGTTATTAAAGGGAATAAGTGCACTAATGCACACATCTTACTCTTCACACCAATATTTAACATATTCATTGGAAATGCTTTTATTTAAAGTAAAGACCATGCATGTTTGTTTAGGCAGACAAATGGACATAAAAAAAAAAAACAAGCAGCATACTCGTATATGCGCTAATTAACCCACAATTAATATTTTGAATGGGGGTAAATTACTATTTGATAAACTTCATTTTTTAAACTATGACAAAGGGATAGACAGCGTGTGTGAGTCGCATGACGCAATAAGGTCAATAGTCTGCGGAAGACGCACCTTGCTGCATTTCGATGATGTGGCCGTCCCGGCGGTAGAACACGGTGCACACGAAGCCGCTGGTGCTGCGGGGGAGAGAAACCTCAACATCAGCATCGACTTTAGCTTCAGCTGTCACAGCATTTATCGTGCCAGTTCTAAAAAAAAGTCTTCAGCTTTTGAAAAAAAAGCTACAATCAGTTGTCGCGAAAAAAAAAGAGCACAATAATAAAATAACATATTCATAATATACTCCATAAATGTTGAAGGTACAACTATGTAAAAAATAACATTTAACAAGCAATTTAAAACTTTTTATCGACTGCAATTTGATCAAACTATAATAATCACGTGATTTCACGAAAATATACATATTATTAGCACACCCACCCACCCACAAACAAATACACTCACACACGCACGCATCTCGGGCCAAATTGTATGCAGACTCCATAAAAAATTGAATGTGCATTGTTGTATAACCATAACTATTATCAAGGAGGGCCATGACTCGGTAATTACAATCTTGCCGCTGCAGCGGAGGTCACGAGGTACGGGCCGTGCGTCTGCCGCACTCCCTCACCCAAGACAGGCGTGCATGGTCACTCCCATTTTTTTTTTTTTGCAACTTTGAGTCCACCAGGTCTAGATTTACTTTCTCTATAAAGTGGATTTGTGATGGTGGTTAACTTTACTACAGTGATATTTAGTCCCTCCAAGATATTGATTAACTGATTTTCAAATGATATGTAGCTCACACATGTATAAAGAGCTTGATATTTGTACAAATAAAAATGAAGTACTTGAGACAATACTTTACGGTAAGATGATTCTGGGGGAAGAGAAACAAATTAAAAAATCTTCCATGAGCTGAAATCAATGTTCCGGCTCCTGGCCCGGGCCGCCGCCACGCAGCAAGCCCCGTCCCTGCGTCGGGAGGGAGAGGCCCGGCACCACTTAAATGAAACCCTTGAAAACACGGGAGTTACCATCCGGTGGTGACGTGAGTGACGATCACCACTCTGGAACTCGAGGCCTCGCGCGTCTGCGAGCACACCAGTCGCTCCTCGGGGCCCGTCGGTATCACTCTGGTCCTCTCCGGCTCTTCTGCAAGCAAAGGAATAAAAGGAAAGTGTTAACAGAGTCGCTACACCATTATTATATTACACAATCCGTCCAGTCTCTATGCTTTGTTTTCGTTAAGCCTGGCTCTGCCAAACCTCCATCTGCGTCATCCGCCACGTTTGGACGCTATAAAGGGGTCGTGTCCGAGCTGAGGTGCTGAGTAGTGGCCGATGCAAATGCAAGGAGGATGCACGGCGGCGAGAAAGATTAATTACTCACAAAGCTACTACTTTCCTCTTCCCCCCCTTCCACTCTCTCTCTCTCTCTCTCTCTCTCTCTCTCTCTCTCTCTCTCTCTCTCTCTCTCTCTCTCTCTCTCTCTCTCTCTCTCTCTCTCTCTCTCTCTCTCTCCAGCTGAACATTCCCGTGCTCAGAATGTTTAAACACGAACCGGACGGGTAGTTGGTGCAGCTGTTAACAAGGTTTACTCAAATAATTTACGTCTACAAGCCCAACATGGTTCCGGGTAATTCATGTGATGGAGGTTTTAAATTTTCAAATTTCATACCTGACAGGTAAATACAAAACATGCTAAACGTCATCACTTAAGTCAGTTTGTACCTACCTTCGTCTTCCTGGGTGAGGCCGAGGGGCACGGGCTGGGTCCTGGTGCCGTGGGAGTGGTGCAGTCGCAGCGTGGTGTTGTGGTGCGCCACGGAGTACGACACTCCCTTGTCCAGGGCGTGCCAACGCCGGTGTGACGCCACCCACGACGGGAATTCACAGCCACTGTAGCTTCCAGCTGTGCCAGGATAACGTGGATGTCAAACTTAATGCGAAGGAGTGTTTAACGTTGAGTGTTGAACGAACTCAATGCATACAGACGGCAGCGATGGTGGGCTGTGCGCCGACTGCCCGGGCCGGCATTGCAGGCTCGCGGATTTGTAGCTAGGCGTGCTAACCAACTCACCACGGAAGTGCTATATGCAGTATTAGACGACTTCTCCAACTATCTCGTCAGCCCAAATATCTCAAAAATACTAAATATAAAGATAAACACTGCAGACAAAACTTCATGGTAAAGTTAGCTTGCCTTTACTGATACGCAGGTTCTTGGCACCGTCGTAGGCTGAGAAGACACCGTTGCAGGTCGCGTCCCCAGACTGAGCCATGCGGAAGTCCAGCGGATCCTTGTTGTCTCGCACCCGCTCCCAGGCGAAGCAGCGATACCTGTCCTCGTCCGTGACCGCTCGGCGGCCCTCCAGGCGGCCCACGAAGTAGCGCGTGGAGCCTTCCTTCCAGTGGCCGATGCACTCTACTTCCACCTCTGTTAGGGGGGCGGAAAGGGTTAAACAGGAACCCATGCAGCAGGGCGTGTTCTTGTGAGTAAATTGCAAATGCAGTGAGTGTGACTGTGTGTGTGTGTGTGTGTGTGTGTGTGTGTGTGTGTGTGTACATTGTACGTATGCAGCCTCTCTGTGCCTCACTCACCGGAACTCTCGGTGCCCTGAACGTCAGGACACGCCTGGTACTTGAAGAGGAGGCGACTGTCGCTGGTGCAGGAGTCAATGTTGGAGGCGGGGACGCTGCACTGGCCGTGGCTGCCCGTGTAGCTGAAGGTGAGCGGCCCCTTGAACGGACAGGGGTCTGGCGGGGCGTCGCGGCGGAACATGGAGTAGAGCAGCGCGTCGCCGGTGATCTGGGCACACAGGGCTGACAGGTCCCTCGACGGCTCGCACAGTGCTGGCGGGACAGGGGTTACAGGGGTTGCGTGGACGGCTAGTACATGGGCCACTAGTGTTACTGAGTGGAATCAGACAGATTTTCCATCCACATTATGACACTAGATATCATCTCTGAGGCGTCTTAAAGAGGGGAGCTTTTGTTTCTGGTACATAATTACTTAGATTAACTTACGTATGAATCTGCTTTGATAAAAGAGTATTTTGTACACTTTAGGGATGTACGTACTACACAGTAACTAACGGCATGCATTAAAGGCAACACACGGCTGCTAGACTAACCTGTACAGGGAATGCCAGACTGGGTTTCATGATCTTAAAACAAACGAGGCGGCGAGATATTATATGCCAGGTTTTCCACGTATGCAAATGAAGGGTGCGCGTGCACACTCACGATGAATTTTAACAAACTTTCTAAATTAACTGCTTTCATGCGGCCTTCATGAGTAAAAAAGAGTAATGACGGTCAGGGAAAAACGCAAAACCCGGTATTAAATCAACCCAAATTTCTATCTACTTGTACACACACACACACGCACACACACACACACACACACACACACGTTACAATACGAAAAGTATAAGCTCTCTACAACCTAGGTGACAGGTAAACAACTAATAGAAAATGATCTTGAACACCCTGAGTCAAATTAGTGTATCATAGTATGTGTGTGGGAGCGGGGGTCATCACTATACCGTGCGAAGCCAATGGTCAGCTGAGAGGGAGAGGAGGGGAGTGTGGTGGGGAGGGAAGGGAAGAGTGAGTGAGTCAGAAGCTGAGTATGTGATTCTAGTCCGCAGGTGTGAGCCAAACATTCACTGACCAACACAACTGACTGGCTGCCTACACCTCGGACATGCTAAAGGAAAAGATGAAAAGAAAAATACTACCGCAGTGAGAAAACAACGCAGTGCAAGGTATACATGAGGTGGCGGTAAACTTACTTTCTTTATATTGGAGGACATTTGGGTGTTTCTCACTTATCACGACACATCGGTAGCAGCCATCGCTCCTGCAGGATGGAAAAAAAGATATATAGATACGTAGTTCTACAGATGGATAAATGGATGAGAGAGAGAGAGAGAGAGAGAGAGAGAGAGAGAGAGAGAGAGAGAGAGAGAGAGAGAGAGAGAGAGAGAGAGAGAGAGAGAGAGAGAGAGAGAGAGAGAGAGAGAGAGAGAGAGAGAGAGAGAGAGAGAGAAAAAAAAAACCCGAGGTATTAAACATTACGCAACCAGTGGGAATATCAGCAAAATATGAAGCACAGGTTGTTCTGAAAGGCTCCCCAAGTGATCGGTGCTCTAGCTTGAAGGGCAGCAAGTGTATTTCTGCTTCCCGGGAGTCACGAAAATGAACAAATCAGCCAAAAGTAAAAATCACCAAGTTCAAAATACGAGCGAGAGGTTCAGGGTATGCTATTCCAACTCATCAGTGGTACTTGTATATCCACTTTTCCTACATGAATTAAAAAGTATAAAGTTTGTATTTACTCCGCAACCATTCTAGAGAGTTTCCTTACGTCATGTTCCCCAATGCATGTTTCCGTGAACTCATATCAGCGTGAGGAGTGATGGGGAGACCAGTGAGCTCCTGAGAATGCTGTCGGTGGTTGTGTTACTTCGCCTATAGAGTCAGTGTGTGTGTGTGTGTGTGTGTGCGCGCAAAATTGTAGGTGTTTGCTTTTATGTAACATTGGAAATAATTGCTACGTTGTCATCATTTTGCTTTGTATATTAGATGGTGTATATATGCGGTATAAATATGAATGACATGACGCTCATATGCTATTACGAGTTAGTGGATTAATGGAAATGAGAAAAATATTACTTAGGAAGGTGAGTTGTGCTCCGGTTGGCTATATCGACCTACTTTACGGTACAAGACCTCAGCTTCACTGTAGGTTCAAAAGGCCTGAGACACAACATCAAGGCAACGAGCGGCAACTTTACCTTCTCTCACCCCCTGGACTGCATGTTAACGTCGCTGATTCATCCTCTGAGTCCAGGTTTAGGTTAGGGTTAAACATTATGTTGCTGGTGAAATGAGTGATCAACTAGCTTAACACAGATTGTATTACCTCGGGATCACAACAATGTAACGGCTGTCTACTCTGTTAGCGTTTACTTTGTTACGCAACTGAAAACTCGAATGACCGCTTTTTTATATTCTTTTAAGATAATTCTGGCTGGTCGTGACCGAGTCATAGCAAATTATTTATCACGCCACCATAAACATATCTAGGTGCAGACGACGGAGATAACCAGGTCAAAGGAGCAGCGACCAAAGGACATCACCTACGGCACGCTGCACGCCAATACCTTCCTCAGAGGCCTGTGATTTGCGGGCGAGCGCTGGTCCTAGTGACAGGTTTATTTAAGGTGAATGATCCCCTTAATTCAGAGGAGGACAAGTGACGAGAATGCAGAAACTTTTCTGCTTACTGGATCAAAGTCAGGGGACCTGTAAATGCCGAGTGATCAGCGTGCGGGGTGGTGAGGCCGTGGACCTTGGTTAGAGCCCCACCGAAGCACGCTGACTTTTCAAAACATTGCCGAGTGGCGGAAGATACCCACATGCTGCCCGAACTTCAGCGACTTCGTTCAAGTGGAGCACCGGGGGGCAGCATGGGCCAAGCAAGAGTCATACACCACGGCACCCACTATAAATAAAATTCCCCTGCGCCACTAACGGGTTGGGGCCGTCCACGAGGCCCCTCAAGACAACCTACCGGCTCTATAGGAAGCACCTAAAAATACAAAAAATAAGGTGAGAAAAACACGAACATTGCGTCGAAGGCCACGCCAGCCTTCACAACAAAAGAATGAAGGATATCTGAACTCTACTTACCGATCTCTAAAAAGAAATTTTTCCC
Organism: Eriocheir sinensis; assembly: GCF_024679095.1. Lineage (NCBI taxonomy): Eukaryota > Metazoa > Arthropoda > Malacostraca > Decapoda > Varunidae > Eriocheir > Eriocheir sinensis. The sequence continues at coordinate 5,810,004 of NC_066548.1, forward strand.
CGGAGGAGTGTGTGCATACTCCTTTAGAGGAGAACTCTGTCCTGGTGATGGAGATGACCTCCCGCACGCCGCTCTGGAACCAGCCGCCCCGCCAGTGGATGGGCAGCTCGCACGCTCCTGCAACACCCACACCACCCATCAGTTCCACTACTACCACTACCATCACTACGATACCACTACTACCACAACCACTACCATTGGCCACGCCTTCATTAAACTTTTAAGAAAACTGATATGCCCAAGTCTCTAACGCACACTGATGGCTAAAGTATATAATTTCATGTAAATTCCTAAAGGCTACAATTCACTGCAATGTATATTTGCTAACGAAAGAAAAAAGTCTTTTCATTGGTGCAAGGAACAAAAACTTGGCCGATCATTCTATTCACAGTTTGCTACAAATTCATCAATCTGTCCTTTCCCCTCTGTATGAATGGTGTAATATCCGCCCTGCCCGCGACAGGGAGCTGCGGCCACCCCGAGCAGGCCGCGGCGGGGACTCACCGGCGGCGGAGGGGACGAGGAGGGCCAGGCTGAGGAGGCACCACCGCCAGCCGGCCACGGACGCAAACACGCCTGGAACCTTCATCCTCGGCGACCTGGGGAGGAACACAGCAGTTAGAACCCCACCAGTTATGTAGAGCAAGGGCAACATGACCATTTTTTTCATTTGTCACTGCCTACCTTTGTTTAACCTATTTCTCTTTTATTTCAAGTTTATTTTTCATATTCCTCGGTGTTATCCGTGCCCATTCTATCCCTCACTGTTTTCCCAATCACTTTTGTATTTCAATACCTCTCTTTCTGTTCTCGCCGTTCTCCCTCCCTCCCCTCTTTCCTTTCATTTGTCCCTTTCATCACAGACCCTCCCTCTTCCTCTCCCTTCCACTCTTCACCGTTCATTGTCCCTCTCTCGGCTCTCCCTCCCTTTCGCGCTATCTTTCCCGATATGGAGGCCAACGCTCTGCTCTTCCACAATCCCTTCGCCTCCACGCTCCTCTCCTCCCTCACGTGATCACTTCCACGCTATTCACCGGCACGCACCGCCACCTCTTTCAGTTTTCGCCTTCGATTCTCAGTCTTCTGCGTCTTCTGTGTAGTTATTGAAAATTCCTCCGAGTCTCTCTCTCTCTCTCTCTCTCTCTCTCTCTCTCTCTCTCTCTCTCTCTCTCTCTCTCTCTCTCTCTCTCTCTCTCTCTCTCTCTCTCTCTCTCTCTCTCTCTCTCTCTCTCTCTCTCTCTCTCTCTCTCTCTCAGTTCGGAACCAGTGCACAATATTCGATCAAAAAACGGCCCCAGAGTGTCTCCTTTACACTAACAACAACAACTGAAAAAAATGGATGTTACGCGGCCGGCTCGACAGTTAATCGTAATACCACGAGTAACACCTCCGCCATAACTAAAGTAAAAATAAAAGTTAAGCTACAAGTTTTAAGTTTCAATGCTCGTAGCCTAAACAAAAAGATTTAGGAATTTAGATGCCTGGGTACGATATGAAATTTGGATGTGATTGCTGTAACAAACACTCCGGGAGACCTAAATATTTAATCGAATATATAATATCGGAATATCATACAGCTAGCTTTAACCTCTTTGACAAAAAAACTTGATAACCGTACAGGAGTTGCCCTTTACGTTAAAAGATGTGTACAACCTGATAATAGAACACCAAAAGACAGTCAAGTGCACCATCTGTGTGTATGTAAATATACTGAAGAATTTAAAATCAACATATCCGTCACTTATGGTCTCTGGGACGATCAATGATGAAATGCATATGCTGGATTTTGTAACAAACACTTCAAACAGCGAGTCACTGATTTTAGATTTTAATTTCCTTCACATTGACTGATTGACACTCTCTGGTATAGGAGAGTCACACAGAATGCAGAAATTTATGAAAAAGATTATCTACGTCAAATGGTTACATAACCGAGGCGCCAACATAATATATTGGACTGTGTTATAGTGGCTCAGAACAATCTATTCACTAACGTAACGGTGGAACATCAAAGTTCATACAATCACAAATTGGTACGCGTCGATATTAGCGCTCAAGCAGGACTAAAAATATAATACTGGTACCAAATTTTATTCGGAAAAATCATGCAAACATTGAAAGGAGGAATGCAATTAGCAGATGCAGATGAAGCGTGGCACGATTTTAAAGATCAATTATTTACTCAACAAAATAAATTTATTCACTTTGGTAAAAAGCGACACAACATAATTAAAAGTCCACCGTGGTTTAACAGTGAAATCAAACATTCTCTTCTGGAGAGAAACTTATTATACAGGCAAAGAAAGTGAAAATTTTGAGCAAAAACATATATATATTTTTTTTCATGAAGCCAGACGACGAGTAGAAAAAAACAGTACGGCAGCCAAGGCGTGGGCACGAGGAAAGTATTGCCGCTGATTGTAAAAACTAATCCGAAAACATTCTTCACATTTATAAAAAAAAATTTGAGAGTGGAATTGCACCTATGATTGACGCCCGTGTAACTTTGTGACTGAAAGACAACAGAGTGTGAGGAAGTTAGTTATGTTATTTTTCTTCAGTATTCAACACCCGCTTGACCACCACCAACACCAGCGATGTCAGCAGTATGAATGAAAATCTACTTAAGACTTTGCCCTGCTCTGAAACGACTATCGATGAAGTTGTTAATTCCCTCCGATCACAAAACAAACTAAGTGTCCACGACCAGGTATCCTAAACTACTTTGAGAAAAATAGCAACATGTTCAGTCCTCTCACATCCATATTTAATAATTATGTCTTTGAGGAACTGCATACACACTGCTGACGGAATGGCCAACGTTGCGCTAATAATTAAGAAAGGAGACAGAAAATACAAGGTAATGACAAAGGACAATAAAGAGAGGTAATTCAAGGGGCTGCCTCAGAGTGGATGCCAGTCACTAGTGGTGTCCTAAAGGGTCAGATTCAGAGCCAGTGCTGCTCATTATTTACATCAGTGACATCGACGTTGAACTAAATAATCTCAATACTAAATTTGCTGACGACAAAAAGATTTGGAACTTAGTCTTATCAGCTCAGGATAGGCGAAGCCTCCAAGAAGGTTTTTTGTAAAGAATTTCGGTTTGGTCTGATAGATGAACATTCACTTTAACAGATAAGTGAAGGATTATTCTGCCTGAAACTAGAAATAGAATGACCGATTATTAAATGTGCCGTGTACATTTCAAATCGCACAATGTGTTAAGGATCTTGGCGTCAAAATTACGCCGAACCTCAAATTTTCCCAGGCATGCACTGATGCAGCGAATAGAGCGATCAGAAAGTTTTGCTTTAGTGAGAAAAACTTCTCATTAAAAAATAATGATGTAATACTACCACTGTACAAGAGTTGTCAGACCTCATTTGGAGTACGCAGTGCAGTGTTTGGTCTCCTCACCACCTAAGAGTTTTTCAATGAATGACAACAAAGAAGATATCTTCTTTGCACAACAAACCTTATAAGGAAAGGCTTTGTCTTAACAATTTCTCTTTTGAGAAAGACGCCTCCGTGGGAAACTGATCGAATGGTTAAAAGTACTTAATGATTTTAATAATGTGGATGATAGAGAAATGTTTATAATCCTTCATCTAGTCTGGACCGTATGGTCTGTGTGGTCTGAACATCTGTGTAAATGTATGTAAAATCTCTCTCTCTCTCTCTCTCTCTCTCTCTCTCTCTCTCTCTCTCTCTCTCTCTCTCTCTCTCTCTCTCTCTCTCTCTCTCTCTCTCTCTCTCTCTCTCTCTCTCTCTCTCTCTCTCTCTCTCTCTCTCTCTCTTTCCCGAGTATCCAAGTGCCCTAATTCCCCCCGACACTCCCCATTAGGCCGCCATTCACCGGCACTTCGCGGGTTAGTGCCAATCTGATCCTTCACCCCGCCCTGCCCTCCCTCCCTGCCGTCTGTCTTCGTCGGAGGAGGATTTCTGTCTCCCCCTTTTCTGCTCTTCTCCACATCACCTCCGCCAGACGTCTCCTAATTATGCGTCACCCTCAATCATCACATCTTTCCCGGCGCTAAATGAACCTTGGCCTCCGCGTCTCCTTCTTCCCCTCGTCCGCCTCCGCCTCATCCACTCGCTTACTATCCCTCTCTTTCATCTCCTCCTTCCCTTCAATTTTCCTCGTCTCGCCCCCCGCTCTCATCCTCATAACTTCTGTGAGCACTTCTCCATATTTTCCCTTCCTTGAAGTATCCTCTTGGCGCTCGAAGGTCCTTCCTACCCCTCGTCCTCCTCAGATCCTCCATCTCTCCGCTTCTCCCTACCCTCCCCCCCCGCCCCCCGTCCCCAGCACCTCCCCTGCAGCCCCTTTACCTAAGCCAGTAACCCTCTGTTGTCGGCTGGCGGTTCCTTGGAGATATGATATTTTATTGTATTTAAATTCCATTCATTGTTTAGCTGCGACTGTTCTTCACTAATTACTATTCTACTACTACTACTACTACTACTGGCTATATGCAAGGAAAATAGAGCTGATCTATGAAGGAAAAAGAGAGCTTGACCCTCCCACCTTTCCACCAGAATCAGTGAGGTCTGCACATTAATTTCGTTGTCTTTGTTTCTGAATGTTTGCATTTGCAGTCAGTTTCACTTTAATGTATAGAAACTCTTTGCTTGTTGTTTACAGCACTTAGGCCATGGAAGGGGGAATGCGTGAAGTGGGCACAATACTATATTTGACAGTTGTTCAAAGGAGAGTATCAAGACAGCTCTCCACCTGAAACTGGCCTCTCTTTTGGCCTTTCATTCTTGTTTTGTATTATCGGAGTAGCGTCTAGCGGACTTTTTTGTTATTTTTTTTTGTTTTTTGTCCTTGAGCTGCCTCCCGTGCTGTAAAAAAAAAAAAAAAAAAAAAAAAAATCTACGAGGTATCACCACGTCCTGAGGTGCCCCGTCTTTCCCGAACCTGTGAACACCTGTATACGCTGTGTGTCTGGCCACAGCGTCCTTACAGCTTCTTACGATAACAAAAACCTCATCACTCGAAGGCATATACGTACTTCCAGGGACGTTAGTGCTTGCTATGTGCTACCTTTCGATGACTGAATTACTTACATGGTCTTTAGAGTTCGTCCATGTTTGGCTGCTCATAGATCGCTGGGCAGACTATTTGCACGTGATTTCAATATGTTTTGTAGAGATGAATGGCGTGACCCTAATGTTATGGGTAGGCGGTGGCTAAGTGGTTAGTGTGCTGGGCTCACATTCACTACATTCGCTACCACCTGGGATTTTTCAGTCACCGCCGAGTGGCCTAAGACTACCCACATGCTATACAGAAGACCACCCATCAACCCGGACTCTATAAGAAACCGTCCAGTGAATCAAGAATGAGTTCCGGGGGGCAGCATGAGTCAAGCATAAGTGGCGCCACTATAAAAAAAAAGTGCCTGCGCCAAGATAGCCTTGGGCCGACTATCTGGCCCCTGAATAAAGCCTACCAGCACTATAGGAGAGATGTAAAAAAAAAAAAAAATGTAAAACGACGTCCCTGTTGATGTTGCAGAAGATGGCAGAGGTATTCACTGCTCTGCCTTGCACATCGTTCTTCAGTTATTCTCCTCATGACACAGACAGCAGCTTTGCACACAGCCTGATCACCTGGAAAAGGCTCCCCACCAACCTCCTTAGTCTTTCTCACTACCTTTAAAGGTTCGACAGCCAGGCTTCTCTAGCGGCACGCTTCTGGTTTCCTACAGCCACGGGGGTTAATACATAAGACAGGTCTACGCAGGTCTACGAATGTGCTCTCAAGAATGTTTGAGGGAGATTTTTCTTCACCACAACACTAATGCTGGAGAACCTTGAGACTTCGTGAGTGTACTCCAAGAAAACTGCCGTACCTAGAGAGGTGTTCAAAACTGACGAGGCACGGGGAGAGGTTACCAAAGTCTCACTTGGCGCGGGACGAGCTTTCAAGTGCTTGTCCGCGGATGTGGGAAGTTCCTGCGGTCATCTGAAGGACCCGACTACCTCCCCTTCGAATACAAGTGTCCTGGTTGCCATGACGACTTCTCTTTACCCAGTCAGCAAATTCTGTAACTTTGTCTCCATCTCTCTCCTTGCGGATATTTGCTCTCTTAAGTGTCTCTTGCAATGCCTGAGGATCGGAAAGTAGATCAACCGCGACACCTTTATTCCGCATTTTTATCGTGTTTCTTTTCTTTCTTTTCTTTTATTTATTTATTTATTTTTTACAGCAGAGGAGTCAGTTCAAGGGCATAAAAAAAGGAAACAAATATGAAAAAAAGCCCGCTACTCACTGCTCCTAAAGAGTTAGAGGAGTGGTCGAAAGATAGGTCAATTTCGGGAGGAGAGGAGTCCTTTGCATCTTCCATTCGTGTTGGTATATGGGTTGTAAATAATGAGATACAAAATGTAAGGCCGTCAGTTAGGTAAGCAGTGGAAATAAGGGTTTAAGGTTTATTATACGCCAAAATCAGTATATAACTTGCTCTCTTTAAAGGTTTATGTTGATAAACGAAGAAAGCTAGTTTTTATTTTTTTATTTTTTATGTGTCGTCTGAAGAGGCATCATTAGGCGGTTTATGATGTCCTCTGCTATTCCAACTGACAGAGGCTGCAACCAAAATTTAAGTAACTAACTCATTTGATAACTAATTAACTCAGTAGATAACTCGTGCATGATCTTCGGCCAGTAAACGGCGGTCGAAAATCATCGTCGACAGGATTCGAACTCAGGAGGCGAAGTTAACCGCATTTCTATTTCGACAACTTGGTCTTCAGCAGGACAGGACAGAATTAAGGTTTCGTGTTGGTTGATCGCCTTCGTCACCTTGTTTCCGCTTCTCGTCACTTGCTTCCACAAATTTCCAACTGTTCGGCTTCGTCACCTGTCCCGTCTTCTTCCTTCCAATTCCCGTTCATGGTCGTTCTCCACAACTTCCACGATCTCATTGCCGAGCCTCGCGCTCCAATAGTTTCCATCTCTCTTCCCGGTCTCACATGCTCTACCTGTCTAGCACGGTAGCAGCGACGGGCCAAATTTGTGCCTTTACCGTGTAGCAGCGACGGGCTAAATTTGTGCCATGATATAAACCCCCCAAAATAGATGATACATAATCTGATCAGAAATGCTTTGATATATATTATGAAATGGTTTGTGTGAGGGGTGATTTTTTCTTATTTTTTTCGCTTAGAGGGACCACTAAGAAACATGATCCCCGCTGCTACCGGGCTAGTGCAAGGACACCGAACACACTTTTCATACCAAGATGCACGGACACAGGGCTTCCGAGGCTCCACCAATCTTCATTAACGTGCAAAGGACACACACACACACGCTGCACTGTTTCCGTTGCCTCTGATACTTTCATGTCTTTGCGCTTCACCTGCCATTTTCCATCACTACAAATTAATATTCCTAATTGCTCTACATCAAGTATCAATAATTAATATCGTGTTTACAATGTATTATTATCAATTACGACTAATGACACCTGATCGTTATTGAAAATTGATGGATAAGGGGAACGGCCGGAGGATAAAAACTAATTAATTCTTACGCATGCCCGGCTGGGTGCTCGCGGTCTTGCATCATTCACGAGCCAACACACAACGTTATTAAAAACAGACTTTTTTTTCATAGCTACGTGTGTCAACATCTTCGCCCTTAACTCAGCCATTTCACTTGCTGTAATTATCATCATCCTTATCATTATTGTACTTTATATTTTTAGTACTGTTGCCGCTCCCTCCTCCTCCTCCTCTCCTCCTCCTCCTGCTCCTCCTCCTTTAACTACTTTTCATATTATTGGTAGGCTTGCCTGCTCTTACTTCCGTTGCTATTATCATTACTATTGTTAGTGGAGGAAATATCAAAGTGTTATGCATTGTTTTACGCAACTCTTAAAGCTTAACACAAAAATAAACAACTTCATCAGGAAAATCTTTATTACACGTGAATCGCACTTTTGTCTACAATTTTCTCTGAACGAAGCACGAATTATGGCCGACTTTTCTGCCGCCAACAAGGGGAAAGCAAGCAAAGCAACGTAAACAACAGTGAAATACAAAAAAGTTTCAAGCCAGGATATGTAGCAATGTATAACGCATACTCGCGCCCAAAGCTCAGAATAATGGAAAAGTTTATCGAATCCCAAAAGCTGCCCTCGGGACGGCGGAGGGGCGTGTCTGGAGAGCTCTCACCTCAACTGACGCTTCCCGTACACAACGAGTGCTGACAGTATTGGAGTAGGACAATGCTGAGACTGCGTTATTTTCACAGAGTAAGCATTGTGATTACTCTTATATGTTGTTGTTTCTCAGTGCTTAACGAATTTAAATTTGTGCTTTAATTTGTATTACCATGTACCAAAAATTCTTACCATGATATAAACCCCCCAAATAGATGATGCATAAACTGATCACAAATGCATTGGTACTATATATTATGAAATGGTTTGTGTGCGGGATGATATTTTTCTGATTAATTCGCTTAGAGGGGCCTTTAAGATACATGTTCCCCGCAGCTACCGGGTTAACATAACTATTACATTACTACTGTTGCCTCATATACTACTACTACTACTACTACTACTTCTACTACTACTACTGTGTGTGTGTGTGTGTGTGTGTGTGTGTGTGTGTGTGTGTGTCATAGGATAACAGGCCATCAATAAGGACTAGCCCCGCCATTATTGACAAATTAGCAAAAAGGTACAACAATTAGAGGATTTATTGAGACATTTATGGAGACAGCCTTCCGTGAACCCCCAAAACAAACCATTAATTACGGCGTGATAATCCATTATTAAGGAAAATGTGTTTTTTTTTTTTAATTCATAAAGATTAAGAGATCTATTACTTTTTATATTACTATAATAACAATAAAATAAATTGATAGTTACTATTATTATTATTATTATTATTATTATTACATTATTATTATTAACATTATAATCTTTATTGTTACTATTATGATACAAACAATAACAAAAAATATAATATACTTCTTATCTTGTAATAACAACAATTAATCTTATCATTATAGCTGTCTAGTTCGAGAAGCAACGCCTTGACGTGGTAACCAGTCTCGTGCGTTGCAATGATCTAGAAAAGTTATGACAGACTAGGGGAGCCATTCCCTAACCCGTCCGCTGCGATTGCCACGGATTTGGCCTTCACTGGTGGCCTGTTAGCATACAGTCCTAGGTCTTTCTCTGCCTCTGTCGTGGAGTGGAGTGTTTCCCATGTGTTATTGGTATGCTGGATATCCCCTCCCAAGGTGCATGACTTTACATTTTTCTTCACTGAATTGTAGCAGCCACTTTTTGTTCCATTCCTGTAGATTGGTGATGTCTACTTGTAGGAAATTCGCAGTCAAGGGGCTAAAGGCCTATTTGAGGTAGCCTGACGAGAAGTGCTCCACCACCACAACGCCATAAGCCAGCAGGGAGCGGTACTGTATGTCCCCCTCACAAAAATGACCAAAACTTTCCACCATCGTCCCCTGGTAGCCCGCAGCGAAGGAGTGCCTGGCTCCGGGGCAAGGGGAACAAAGAGTATCCAGGGTAATGGACCAGGCCACCATTAGTTATTAAACCTTTGCACTTGAGCTTGTTAGAATTCTTTGGTATAAATGGGCGTGTGGCATCGGTAACATTGAAACTAAATGAGAGATACAAGCTGAAGGTCACTGACGTGTACATTCCAGCATCTGGCTATAGCGATGAAGATGTTGACTAGATTTGCGATCCTGACACAATCATGCACAAAGGGTCTGCTTAATATAATGTGATCAAATGGTGGTAGTGACCGTAGAAAGATTAGGTGCGAAATCAAGATCAATCCGAGAAGAGAAAAAAAAAAAAAACTTTATAAAAACCCATTTTCTTGATAGAAAACTCGAATTTGAAGTCACCATCCAAAATATATACGCAGTACTTGACAACGAGGATAATTTAAATATTATTGAATAAATGAACACTGAAGTAGAAAAATAACATAATTAGATAAATAACACAAATAAACAAACAAATAAATAAATAAATAAAGATAAATAACATTAAAGATATTACCAAAAACTTCACAAAAATTCTGAAAGAAGCTGCACTTGAAGGAGGTAACAACATCACTTTAACATCTCTTCAAACGCTGGATAACAAAGGAGAAGCGAAGCTAAAATTATTATAATAAAAGTAACGCTACTACTACTACTACTACTACTACTACTACTACTACTACTACTACTACTACTACTACTACTACTACTGGTAAAGAAAAGTAACAGTGATCCCCACATAAGCCTGCCTGCCTCGTAGCCTCCCTAGGCTGTCTCGGGGGGCCTGCCTCGTAGCCTGCTGCAGAGCGTGAGTGTGGACCTTCAGCTCCCCCAGGAGGCAACGCCTGCTCAACAGAGCGAGTAAGCAGCTGATGGCACTGGATATTGAGCCAGCCACTCTCTCTCTCTTTCCGTCTGTTTCTGTCTGTCTGTCTCTCTATCTGTCTGCGTGTCTGCGTGTGTGTGTGTGTGTGTGTGTGTGTGTGTGTGTGTCTCTCTCTCTCTCTCTCTCTCTCTCTCTCTCTCTCTCTCTCTCTCTCTCTCTCTCTCTCTCTCTCTCTCTCTCTCTCTCTCTCTCTCTCTCTCTCACGTCTGTACACAACGTAAACTTGAAAGCCACACGTTTGTGGTGTTGGACTTTATGAAAAGTTTGCCCTGATTCAATTCGCTCAGCCTCACACAGTAATTTATTTTACTTTTCTTCCTGGCAGTAAGTCTTTTGGTCTTGACTCGTGACATTTTTCCTCACGTTCAATACAGCCGCTGGTCACCGGCAAGGAGGCCCGGAGCCTGCTGAGTCTTAATGAAGCTGCTTGGGAGAATGAAATACTCCCGGACGCTGTAATTACGCCACTCTGACCTGGGGTTCTGAAGGCTCAAGTTTCTGAGTGGCGATGGTCGCTGGGCCGGCAAACAAGAGTGGAGGGCGGCGAGGCAGGGGCGCGGGGCTGAGTGGATCACAAACCTTCGCGGCCCGTCGTCCTGAGTTTCGTTTGTCATAACTGTTTGCTTCGAGGGCTTTCGTGGGGCCTCACTTTGCTTCAGTTATACGCCCCTGCGGATCTGACCTGTGGTATAGTTTGCCTGCAGACATCCTTTTCCAGCAAGACATTTCCTCTCGTATTCTGGGATTTTGGAGTGTTTGTACGTGAGAACAATGTAACCTTTTGTATTGGACTTTTAGATAAGAGATAAAACCCCCCCACCAGTTGTAGATTTCTTCCCCCCCAAAATGTTTGACGTATGTCAGTAGCGAATCCGAGGTCCTGAGTTCGAGTATAATTGCCATCGATATATATATATATATATATATATATATATATATATATATATATATATATATATATATATATATATATATATATATATATATATATATATATATATATATATATATATATATATATATATATATATATATATATATATATATATATATATATATATATATATATATATATATATATATATATATATATATATATATATATATATATAAACGATCCAACAAAGGCCAGGAAACACCATGAATCCACTGCGCTGTGGGTCTACATAAGTTTTTTTCAAGTAAAATGTCACATGGGTTATATATACCGTTCGATCCTCTATATATTGATCCAGTTCCCATTTTACTGCTGAAATACCCCGCCCTCCTTTCCTCGTACAGTATTGGGTGGCGGATCTCTGTTATCCCTTCCCCCGTGAGATGCCTCGGCCTCCTTCCTTTCTCAAGCTTTCTTCCCTCCCACAATAAGGCAATGCCTCGCCGCCCTCCTTCTCAGGCTAAGATCCTCTCACAGAAAGGTTACCGCGCTCACCCCCTTTATTCTCGCTCTTAACTATGTATACGCGGTCCCTTGCCATCTTTCGCACTACAGCATCACACAGGAACCCCGTCCTTTTTCTCCATCACTCTTCACCCTCGTCCCAGCATAAAGAAATTATTATTTTTAAATATATTCATCTTCCCTTCAGAAGCCAATAGTACTTTCAGTTAAAAGGAAGTTGCGAATGCAATAACATGACAAGAATATAAACATTCACAGACAAAAAATAAGGATAACCGGACCTTGGTCTTGTAGCATAACCAGTACCAGCGATGAAGGCCTGGCCTTGACCCTCTGACCCCGGGATCAATAAGTTTCCTCAGCGTCAACAACAGCTGAGGCACCGAGGGACGCCAGCTACACGCCGTGCTGCGTGCCGCGTCCTGCCCCTGAGGCGCCACGAACCAAAACTATATAACGTGTGGATGCGCCGGGAAGACCGTTGTGCTGGCCATCCTCGGGCGGGGTGACCCAGACAGTGTTGTGTGCCTTGGTGCCGTGTGTGTGTGTGTGTGTGTGAGAGAGTACACACACACACACACACACACACACACACACACACAAACACACACACACAGTGTTTGTGTGCTCTTCGGCTCCTGGTAACTAATATATTCCGGCCTCTCCTTGATGCCTCGGCCGTGCACTAGATATTAACTCCTGCATTACTATACAGCGTCCAGTTTGCAAACTGTCATCTCATGCTAAGACTCAATAACGGAGTATCACAGTATCGATGGTAACATGTGTTAAGTCACATGGAATATCGTGTACCCGCAGTCCACCTTCAACGGGTTCAAGGCAGGAACCGGCCCGTGAGGCACAAATAAACCGTCGTGATAGCGTTGAGCAGCGTCACCAATCCCCTACACTCACACAAAGGACTAATCTGAGGTGCGTATTACTTGTGACAAGGTGAGGAAAGGTACAACAGTATTGGTTCCTCCATATGAAAAGACGTGCGTATATTGCAGGGATGGAAGTGACAAGGCTGGGAGACGCTTCAAATATATCGTATTGACTATGTCGTGGTGAGGGACATTAGAGGAGAGGAGGCAGGGGAATTTAGACTGGCATCATTTGAACGGGGCAAGGAGGAGGTTGAGTGGGAAGGGAAATCCCGGGAACATCTTGGGCTGGCGCACCTTCACCTGCCTGCCACCCACACCTGGCTCCCCGGGGCTCGGAGTGGTTCATGCTGACGTGTGATTCGCTGAGGCATTACCGCCGAGTTAATGATGTCCTGCTGAAATATCGATCACGGCGCTGAACCACCTGGCGGAGGGAAGCGTGAGGAGAAGGAGGAGGAGGAGGAGGAGGATGCATCAAAAGGAGCCTCCAGTAGCGTGAGACTAGAGACGCTGCCAGTATCTCAATCTGGAGTTACTGGGCCAAGACTTGATACTATAGAAGTATTATTTAATCTCTCTCTCTCTCTCTCTCTCTCTCTCTCTCTCTCTCTCTCTCTCTCTCTCTCTCTCTCTCTCTCTCTCTCTCTCTCTCTCTCTCTCTCTCTCTCTCTCTCTCTCTCTCTCTCTCTCTCTCCCCTATACTTTCTTTCTCTTTTTGTTATATTTGTTGAGAATTCGCAAGGATACTTCATGAAACTTCTTTGGGGTCAGAATAATGTTTCCCACTGAGGAAGACGCTACTCAAAATCAACAACATATCATGCCAGTCATTCAAAAACAGAAACAGAGCCTTATCAACGGGACGAACTGATTGTTTCACAGGTTTTAAACTAAATGAATGTTTCTGCTGTATCAATTCTTACTACTGTTGAAATCTAGGGGCAGTATGCTTAAACATTCCGCCACCCGGGCACACATTTTTTGCCAAGGCTTTCGTAGGAGTTGTGGGCATTTCCAGGGGGTAGTTTGATGACCATGGTGGTAGTGTGACCCTTAGGCTGGTATTCTTAAACACTTCTGCTTCCCACATCAACAACTTCCAAAGGCCGAAAAGGAGATCAGCTGGGTTCTCATGAGTGCTTCTTCTAGGTTCATGGGACAGAAGAAGGGTCAGACTACCACCAGGGTCACAAAACTACCCCTGGAAACGCCCCAAACTCCTACGAAAGCCTTGTCAAATATGTGTACTAGGGCGCGGAAATGTTTAAGAATACGAGCCTTATTCCGTACCTTGAACCTAAAGAAACACTCATGGGGGACGCGATTAGCCTCCTTTTTGTCCTGTAGAAGTGATTGATGTAAAGGAAGGAAGCGTCTAAGCATACCCGCCCTAGAGTTCTCTCGGAGCTGTGTGAGTGAAGATTCAATCCCCCTCAACTATTACCTGTCCGAAGCGGGGCAGAGACAAAAAAGGATTCAATACCACTTCAAAGGAACACCATCCGCCGCTGGTCCGCGCGGTGTGTGTACTTTGTAAATCTCTCGGGGTTGTTTCTGTCTGCGAATTGTCTACTATTCTGCCACATGCCTTCCTTGCTGCCTAACTCGCCGTGTGTGTGTGTGTGTGTGTGTGTGTGTGTGTGTGTGTGTGTGTGTAGTTTTACCTTCCCCTCGTTGAGTTTTCACGTGGACAGTGTACGTATATCTGAACCACTCACGTCGAGCAAAAAGATGTTAAGATGAGAAACATACAAATAAACATAAGGAAACGAATAAGGATTGATGCGAGAAAACAGCATACGAATTAACGTTTAAGTAGATGAAATGTTACATAAATAAATAGATAAAAACTACAAATGAAGGTAAAACAAATCTGTATAACTTTCTGCAAAACCAAAATTAAATACAAACTCTGTGACGTGTATATTTACGGCCACACACACACACACAGGGAGGACGTGGACCAGGCAGGCAGGCAGCGGCGATAGCGAGAGCATTATCAGATTACACAGAGCCCGACGCCGCGCCATACACAACACATACAGCTGCGGCAACATTAACTTTTTGACACAGTATTATGGCCCCAACAATATTCTTGGCCGCGTGTGAGTATGTGTAGGTGCGTGTGTGTGTGTGTGTGTGTGTGTGTGTGTGTTTCTCTCCTTCCACAACTACATCCCAGGCAGCCTCCCATTCCCTTTCCCTTTGACTCACCCACAATAATGCACAGAAGTTTACCCCAAAATAGTTTCTGGTGCGTTTTGTTCATCGTTTCCGTTCCGCCCAAATAACAAGAATACTGCCGTCCCCCCTCGTCCCTTCCCCCTTCCTGCCCGACCTCGACTTTCCTCTTAAATCAGAACTTTACCCTGACGACTTCCTCGGTGATACACGCCGCCATTCTGCTCTCCTGCCGCCCAATATGTTGCAGTGTTGCCCGTTCATATGCAAATTTTAACTCGAAACCAGCCTATTCCCACCTCTGTATGCTCCTTCGCCTCCCGGAATGCTAACCTCCTCAACACAGCGCCGCGCCACGCCGCACCACATCACACCAGCCAAACGGAGGGAGGGAGGGGGTGGGGGGTGTCAGGCGCGGCCCCTCTTGACAATAATATAAACAAAAATAAACAATATGTCCCGTAGTGTACGTGTTTACAAACTTTATATACGACAGTGCACTCAAATTATTTTTTTTTCTCATTAGTAAAGCACAGCGTAATGCTACATATTTTACATTAATCATGGAGAGGAATAATTACTTGACCTTTTCACCAGTCGTAGCTCTATCTCGCTGAAAACTAAAATAAGTCAACAGCATACTCTAAATCACACGTGTCGTCCACCGTACTGACCACAATTTGACTTTGAAGGTGCCCGCCGTCATTCATACCGTCAGTCTTTATAGGATTTTAGCGACAAAGGCGCGGCGCTCCCTTGAAGCAGCGAGGGTTAGTGGAATCCCTCGTGGCCCTCCTCTGGTCTGGCCTCAAAGCACACAGGCGGTTTTCAGCATGGCCGCCCTGAGTCATCCAGCCAGACCATTTTTTCAATCATTCGGCGTCATTGTCAGTTTTTATCAGATTATTCCCAACATTCAATCACCTCCAGATATTCACGAAAGAATATTCTCGTATACCTTAAAACAATGTGTCAATCCGTTTTAAAGATATTTCGTCAACCCGTCTACTGCGATTGGCACGGATTTGGTTTTCACTGTTAGCCTGGTAACATATACTTCGAGGTCTTTCTGTCTCTGTGGTGGATAGTGGAGTGTTTCCCATGTGGTATTTGTGTGCTGGATATTCCCTCCCAAGGTGCAGGACTTTACGTTTTTCTTCATTGAATTGTAGCAGCCACTTTTTGTTCCATTCCTGTAGCTTGATGTCTTCTTGTAGGAAATCCGCACTCAAGGGGTTAATAGGCGAACAGACTGATACCGACGGCAAGACAAACAAACAAACAGACGAACAACGACTAAAACATCATCGCCCTTCTTGGATATGAAAGCGCATCATGTGGGCATCATCTGTGCACCATCCCGCGGACGATCAAAGCGATGGTGAGCGTTGGTGGGCGCCGTCACGTCACCAAGAACACAGACAGCGACGGCGGCACCCGAGACTAAGGGAGGATGTAGGGCGCTGTCTGGGCCATAAAAGGAACAGTAATGACGTCCAGACATGGAGGGTGACGAAGGGGAAGGGAACAAGACTGATCAAGCGGGGCACGGGACGCTATCACGACCCTGAGGCGGCGGTAATGGTGTCAGGTGCCGCAGAAACAACAGGGCGTGGAAAACAACATTAAGGGCGTCATTAGCGAGGCGGTTGTGAGGGATGGCGCGGCGTGATGCTGCCGCCACGCAAACAACACTCGATGTGGCGCCCTGGGCTTGGCGGGTGGCTGTGTGGGGGCAATTAAATGAATTAGACGGTTGGCGGCTCCTTTTGGTGATGTCATACGCCCGACAAACAGATACACAAGGACATAAGGGAACTTGAAGAGACCACTCGGCAAGGGAACTACAAGGGGCAGCTCCTGAAAGCCATCTGTGACCAAATGCCTTCCCCATGTATAATTCCATCAAACTTTAATCTAATTTCAATCGTATTTCCACCAACTACACCATTGCATAATTTGTACTATTCATTCACTGTCCTATTTATAAAGAGATTTTTGCCTGTCTCCTTGAACATGGTGTCGCTATGTGTGACTAGACGGACTCAGTGAAGTCACTAGGGTCCATTTTTTGCTCTATTATGCTTGAGAACGAGTTTTTATTGTAAGTGACTCTCGTGGTGGGTTTGAAGATATGCCCCGGACAAAGTGCTGACATGTGTTACGGGGGGGGCGAGTGGTGTCACCGGCGCCCATTCTTAACCCGTTAGCAGCGACGGGCCAAATTTGTGGCTTTCCCGTGTAGCAGCGACAGGCCAAATTTGTGGCTTTATCGTGTAGCAGCGACGGGCCAAATTTGTGGCTTTACCGTGTAGCAGCGACGGGCCAAATTTGTGGCTTTACCGTGTAGCAGCGACGGGCCAAATTTGTGGCTTTACCGTGTAGCAGTGACAGGCCAAATTTGTGGCTTTACCGTGTAGCAGTGACGGGCCAAATTTGTGGCTTCACCGTGTAGCAGTGACAGGCCAAATTTGTGGCTTTACCGTGTTGCAGTGACGGGCCAAATTTGTGGCTTTACCGTGTAGCAGTGACGGGCCAAATTTGTGGCTTTACCGTGTAGCAGTGACGGGCCAAATTTGTGCCATGAAATAAACCCCCCAAAATAGATGATGCATAAACTGATCATAAATACTTTGATATATATTTTGAAATGGCTTGTGTGAGTGATGATTTTTTCTCATTTTTCTCGCTTAGAGGGACCATTAAGAAACATGATCCCCGTTGCTACCGTGTTAACTATCCGTAGCTTCACTTTTATTACATTTTCTCCTCTCTGTGACTGAACCTTTCAAGAGTAGAGTATCGAAACGCATCTGGCCGAAATCTGACTTTTTATTTGGTCCGAAGTGATTATAAGACACTTTCGCTTCTCACATCACCTAATTCTAAAGGTCAAAGAGAGGGTCAATCGGGTTCTAATGAGTGTTTCTTTAGGTTCACGGTACAGAGGAGGGGTCAAACTACCACCAGGGTCATAAAACTACTCCTGGAAATGCCCCGAGCTCCTACGAAGGCCTTGTCAAATAGGTGAACTTGGGGGACGAAGTGTTTGAAAATACGACCCAGAAACTGAGGTAGGTATTGTCAGACGCTCCCTTCTCTTGCATCCATCATTTCTAAAGGCAAAATAAGAGGTCAAACGCGTCTCCATGAGTGTTTGTTTGCGTTCACGGTACAGAGGAAGGGTCAAACTACCACCAGGGTCATAAAACTACCCCTGGAAATGCCCGCAAATCCCACGAAAGCCTTGTTAAATGTATGTGCTTGAGCGTCGGAATTAAGGTTTAAGAATATGACCCTTTGTCTTTGTTTTCTTGGTGGAGTAAAATATTGTAGGTCCGGGTTGATATTCTCAGACGCGTTCACCTCTAACATCAACTCTTTATAAACCCCACAGAGCAGATTAGTTAGGTTCTTATCAGTGTTTTTTTCAGGTTCACGGTGCAGAAGAATGGTCAAACTACCCCTAGAGTCATAAAGCTACCCCTGTAAATACCCACAGCCCTTACGGAAGCCTTGTCAAATGTAGTTTTTTTTTATAACAAAGGAGACAGCTCAAGGGCACAAAAAAAGGAAACAATAATATAAAAAAGCCCGCTACTCGCTGCTCCTACAAAAAATAATCAAAATAGGTCAGTTTCGGGAGGATAGGTGTCCCGATACCAGGATATTCTCGTATACCTTAAAACAATGTGTCAATCAGTTTCAAAGATATTTCGTTAATAGGCGAACAGACTGATACCCCGAAGCATTTGAGAATATGGTCCCTGTTCTATTTATTTTTTTCATTGCCTTTTCATATCAATCGTGAATAGGTGACCGGTTTGAAGGGTGGAAGGTGGGGGATTGGGGATAGTTAATTTACAGTTACTCTCACACCTGGTCAAAAGCATTCACCTGTTATTTTCCCGTAGCATTAAGTGGGCCGTTACTGATGCACTGGATGGCCCGGCTAGCATGCAGCTCCCATCTGTGTATATATTTTTAGTCCCTGCCTGCCCGCCCGTCTTTCTGCGTTCCCTGCCTATTTTTTTGGGGGGGGGTTCTATCTTTGTTTGTATCTATCACTCCATGTCCACGCCTCTGCATCTTTTCTGATTAATCTCTCTCTCTCTCTCTCTCTCTCTCTCTCTCTCTCTCTCTCTCTCTCTCTCTCTCTCTCTCTCTCTCTCTCTCTCTCTCTCTCTCTCTCTCTCTCTCTCTCTCTCTCTCTCTCTCTCTCTCTCTCTCTGTCCATTACGTAGTTTTCTCTCTCCATTTTTCTCTCTTTCTCCATTTCTTTCTTTTCTCTCTCTGTCCATTAGTTCTCCCTCTCCCTCTCCCTCTCTCTCTCTCTCTCTCTCTCTCTCTCTCTCTCTCTCTCGCCGACTGCTTTTACTCATATCAGTTTCATTCCTTTTTTGGCGTGTTTGTGTATGCATGGCCACGTGCGTGCGATACTCTGTGCATTTATTCACGCATCAAATGTACGCGGCTGTTTGTGGGGCTACGTGGTGCTGAGTGGATGATCCGGTACTCTGCTCAAGCGTGTGTTGGCTGGCTAGCATCCCTGTGTGACACTATAAAGCCCGAATTCATAAGCGCATCGGCACCCCACTTCCCCTATTTGAAAAGCCTCACGTGGAAGTGCACTGGGATTTCCATGGCCTGCTTTGTGATGCTAGTGAGAGATTTGCCCGACCTCTGCACCATGAACGGAAAAATCCCCGCTCGGTTAATCTTCTCTGTGGCCTTGGGAGACAGTCGTGGTGGAAGCCTGATGCGTATAAGAATATGGACTAATGCTTTTGCTGTCTATATGCATGACTTCGTTTGTCGTGCTTCATCTGTTTCGCTGGCGAGGATGATTGAGTGGATTGATTATAAGTTCCATTTCGGATTTCATGGATCAGCTTCGGAAGGTGATTATGTGGAAGCTTGATGACACGACTTATTTATCTGCCTGACGAGCGTGGGAATGTTTGCATACGCTCTGATCTTCGTAATTAGATAAGAGGTTCGTTAAATAGTCCATTTCAAGTTTCATGGATCAGCTTCAGAAAGTGATCATGTGGAAGCTTGATGACACTGCTTATTTATCTGCTTGACGAGCGTGGGAATGTTTGCTTACGCTCTGATCTTCGTAATTAGATAAGAGATTCGTTAAATAGTCCATTTCGTGATTCATGAATTAGCTCAAGAAAATGATTACCTGTGTGGCAGCTTGATGACACGACTTATTTCTATGATTGACGAGCATGAGAATGTTTGCTTAAGTTCTGATCTTCGTAATTAAATAAGAGATTCGTTATATAGTCCATTTCGGGTTTCATGAATTATCTCAGGAAAATGATTACCTGTGTGGCAGTTTGATGACACGACTTATTTCTATGACTGACGAGCATGAGAATGTTTGCTTGCACTCTGATCTTCATGATTAGATTGAAGGCTTCGTCATGCAGTCAATTTTGAGTTTCATGAATAGGCTCAAGAAAGTGATTATCTGTGTGGAAGTTTAATGACACGGCACGACTTGTATCTATGTTTGACGAGGGTGGGAGTGCTTGCTTACGTCCTCTTGTTCGTGATTAGATTGAAGGCAACGCAGCGGAGCACAGACTTTCATTACCAGTGCGAGGGAGTTAGCACACGCACCAGCAATATTAATTACGCACTGAGGCTCTCCACTACTTTTCTCCACGCATCAGCACTAGCGCCTCACCCCGCCCCGTTCCTCTCACTCTTCTCCCACTCTGCCTATCGCCCTCCTCCAGACCAACAAGAAGTCTCCCACAGTTTCCCACACAGTTCTCTCCTTCCTCTCATCCTCCACGCATCAGCACCAGCGCCTGACCCCGCCCCGTCCCTCTCACTCTTCTCCCTCTCGCCCATCGCCCTCCTAAAAGCAACAAGAAGTCTCCCACAGTTTCCCACACAGTTCACTCCTTCCTCTCATCCTCCACGCATCAGCACCAGCCCCTCTCATTCTCCCTCTCGCCCATCGCCCTCCTCAAAGCAACAAGAAGTCTCCCACAGTTTCCCACACAGTTCTCCTCTCCTTCCTATCTCCTGCGGTGGTCAGGGGCCGTCAGCCGTAATGATGAAGATGAAGATGGATTGCCTCGCTGGCCGGTTGCTGGGCAGCCCGCTGATTACCGCCGCTCGGCTGCCCTGCCCCAGCTGAGGCACGAGAAGCAGACCACTCACCTCCCCCCTTCTTCTTCCTCCTCCTCGCCTTCCTCCTCTATTCACTAATACTTTCAGGCAAATAAATTGTGGAACCTTTAGACTTATATATATTAAAGGGTGCTGTGGCTATTTCTAGAGGTTCAAGTTATCGATGTATCATGTTTTATTCTCTGTGTGTGTAGTTAAAGCGCCCCTGACACACACACACACACACACACACACACACACACACACACACACACACACACACACACGTCATGCTGGAAGGGTCGACTTAGCAGCAGGATAAATTTATAAGACGATGGTGTGCTCGCCTTGGTGGGGTCCCTCACAACCTTCCTTCCCCGACACATCATGAGGCGACTCTGGGCAACGCTGACTCATGAGGGGGCGAGATCAGTGGGACTCGCCTGTACAGTGCAGAGAAAACCTTGCAGCCAATTGCGAGCGAACGGGGCAAGTGAGTGGGGCGAGTGGGCGTCATGTGCACTGCCTGACCCGTACCCCCCGCCACCCCCTCCCCCCATACCCGCCGCCCCGCCAAAATGCACTCGCTTGCTTGTCTCCGGGACGACGCTTTATTAAGACACATGAGTTAATTACGCTGCCACTCCCGCGCCGCGCCGTAACATGCCGCCTCCCTGGGTCACACGCTCCGTTTTTATGTGCAAAACATTAATTAACACGGATGTACAGAGCTCGCTGGTGTTCCTTTCCCTAATGATATTTCCCTTCATAGTAACTAATGTCACGCGTGTCCAGATAGTGTTGAGTGGCCGGCCTCAGGTGCGCATTTAGGAAGCAATCAGTGCGGTGGGCCAGGTATACCCTAGCCCCACCTGTCCCCCGCCCCTCCCCAACGCCCGCGAGACTGAAGTGAGAACTCGACGTAACTAAGTTTCTTATCTCCAAAATACTTGTTTGAGTTGGGTTTCTCACTTCCCTAAAATGTATTATCAACAACGTCAATGTAATGAGCAGCGAGGCGCGCGGGACGAGCTGGGAGGGCTTCTGAAAGTTGCTCGTCTCAAGTTGATGTGTCTGTGTTTTATGGAGAAATCTAAGAGATCCTCTTGTGTTGCTTTTATGAAGTTTTATAAGTTTGGTCTTGTATTCCAGGCTTTCTATATGCAGTTTGTCTCAACACTTGTGAGTGTATGTGTATAATTGTGTTTGTTTGTTTGTTTGTGTGTGTGTGCATGTGTGTGTGTGTGTGTGTGTGTGTGTGTGTGTGTGTGTGTGTGTGTGTGTGTGTGTGTGTGTGTGTGTGTGTGTGTGTGTGTGTGTGTGTGTGTGTGTGTGTGTGTGTGAACGATATATAGTTTCTATGAAACTTTATATAATGAGATCAGGTGTCGTATCTAAATAATAATATAAAAAAAACACATGCTGTTGTGTGCTCCCCATGTTAAGTTCATTTTGCCATTAACAATTAATGAAGAGACCATTTTACTAAGCCAAAAAATACTGACAACAGTCCTGGCATGATGTCACGTTTTTGCATCCCATTGCATTATGATAAACATTTGCTTCGCCCTTCCACCGCATTGTACTTACCCTTCGGGGCACCATACTCTCTTGAAATAAGTCTTCGTGAAGATTAAGTTCCATCTCTTCGTCAGAAAGTTTAGTTCGTCCCATATGGGTGAAGATCTGTCCATTTCCTTGGCCCCGAAATTTCCCTCATAACCCCTTGCAACAAGTCACAAAAGTTCTATGCTAGTTGAAGAACCACGTCATTACTCCTTGTTACTCTCAGGCCACGTCTCCACCTCTAAACCCGCCCCGCCAAACCTCGTCCCACCACACCAGCCACAGCACCCTAACCTCACCCCTCAGCCCTGTCATCACCACCAATAGTCTCTGCTTTAAACTTAGCAACGCCACATCACCCGCGAAATAAAGTTACCACCCCTGGCCACCCACCGTAAGTCACTCCCATTCATCTATTCCCATTTCGTTCAGTCTACACTACTCGGGACCTTCAACCCATGTTTTTACACCCTTCTCCCTCTACCAGCTCCCTCTGTATCGGAGTAGTACAGGACAGGCCGGACCAGCGCATGTCAATAAACTAGGGTCCAGGTTCTCGTATATTCTTGTGAACTATAATTATTCTTTTCGCGTGAGTCTGCCGTTTTCAGTGTGTGTGTGTGTTTGCCTTCCGGATAGCGATGAGTCTGTAATCACGCGTGGCCGGTCGTTAATAGCGCGGTGTTGGGTTATTCACGCCGTCCATCCTCACGCCTTGCACCACCATCCATCCAGCCGTCCCCGCGCCTCGCACTGACATTAACAATATACTAGTGGTCCGTGCACATCCTCCTCCTCCTCCTTCGGGTACCTGTTGGTTCTTTCTCGCAGCGCTGCACGATGGGTTGAAAGTTGGAGTGTGGTGGAGGGAGGTTGATGATTGGGGTGTGGTGTAGTGAGGTGAAAATGATGGGGAGGTTGATAGTTGGGGTGTGGTATGGGTGCTGGGGTGCCTAGGATTGGGGTGTGATGATAGGTGGAGAGGGATGTTGGTGGAAAGGTATGGTGTGTTGGTGGTGAGGAGGTGGAGTTTAGGGTGAGGTGAAGGGGTGGAGAAGTAGTGTTGTGTGTGTGGTGATGGTTGGGGAAGTGAAGGAGAGGGGAATGGGTGTTGTGTGTGTGGTGATGGTGTAAGGGGATGAGAGCTGGGGAGGTGGTATAGGGAATGAGTTTTTGTGTGATTGGTGATGGTGGTATCGGGCTGAAGCTTGGGGGAGGTGATGGAAAGAGGATGAGGGTTGGGGTGAGGTGGAGGAGTGGGGAATGAGAGCTGTGTGTGGGGTGATGGTGTCAGGGATAGGGATGTTGAGGGTTGGGGTTCTGGTGGAGGTCGGGGGACTCAGGGCAGCTGCAGCAGAGACCAGTTCATCGCCGTATGTCAACATATATCAGCCACTTGGAGTAAAAATGCACCCCTGCCTTGACGCTTTCATTCACATGCTATTCACGCTTAAATGAATGGATGAGAAACAAAAAACACGACTGCTACTGCTGCTGCCACTACTACTAAGCTACTACTACTACTACTACTACTACTACTACTACTACTACTACTACCACCACCACCACTACCACTATTGTTTTACTACTACTACTACTACAATCATTACACAATCAACGTAATAAAGGTAATAACAATACCTAAGTCAGAAACCGTCAATAATAATGATGTCGTTGATGATGATGACGATGATGATAAAAATAATGATAGTAATAAAAGCAACCACCAGTAATAACAGTAATGCCAATCCCTACAACAACACTAATAATGAAAAAAAAATAGACGTACAAAGGGTGTAAGGGTTCTATTGATTAAACGAGATTATGATGTATGTAAACACGAGAACCTTTCACCTTTCTGCAGCGTGTGTGTGTGTATGTGTGTGTGTGCGTGTGTAAGTACGGCCTCGGGGAGGGACGGAGGAGAGATATGTCGGCGAGGGGCAGGAAGGGTGAGCAAGGGCCGGGTCAGTCCTATTGCTATTCCATAAGAACAATGAAATAATGAAGACAGGGCGCCGCAAATAGTCGCCAGGATATTTTGGTGCGTTCCTGTGTTTGGCCGAGCCGCGGGTATCGTGATATGAAGTCATTATGGGGGGCGGGGGGACGGGGGCAGTAATATAGAAAATTGAGATAGATCGCAGGAAGAGGCCAGTACGTCACCCCCCAACAGGGAAGTGGGTTTTGGGGTTGTTGCAATATAGTGTGTGTGTGTGTGTGTGTGTGTGTGTGTGTGTGTGTTAATCGTTCAGTATTTTCATTTAACCTTCTAAGTGAGGCCGTTGTGTCTCGTATTTTAACACATTTGAACATATATATCCTTCTATTTATGCATAATTTTTGCACGCACGCTTCCATTTAGTAAAGCATTCCACTCATCAATAGTTCAGTAAAATCAATCAAATAAGAAAGCGTGCTAAGGAGGGAGGGGTGAAAGAGTGCGTTGGTGTAGGTGTGTGTTCGCCTGGAGCAATGAATGACGGGCCGAGAGAGTAAAGTTTGCCTAAAAGACTTTGAGTGTCGGAGAAGGTGAAATAGTGACTGAGTGCAAGGAGTGTGTTGGACTGGGTGATGAATGACTCAGTGAGGGATTTTGCTTCACGGAGGACAAGTATTGAGTGAGTTATTTTGGTGGGCTGAGGAGTGTGTGGGTGTGTCGGGCGAGGCTCCAGAGTTACGCATGACAGTGTGGAGGGAGTGGAGTGACGCGGGAAAGGAGGATCGAAACATAAGAGTCGTACGCTAATGAACTGCGGGCGTGTGGGACGAGGTGCGCCGAAGGGAGGGAGTCGCAATGCTCTAAAGTGTGTTCAGGGAGATCTTTAAGTGCGTATGGGCGGGGGAAGAGGGAGGGCGTGGGTCTACTCCGCGTGTGGGGGTCTTGGGATCCTGGGAGTGTGAGGGTTTACGGGAGTGAGTCCTTAGGGGCGAGGGTTCCTGGAAGGCTTCACTCAGGCCGGTGAGCCGCAAGGACTAAGCATTACAGCCTCGCCTGGGGGTCGTTGAGGAGGCGGTGGGCTTCTGCTCTTCGCAGTAAAACTATTACCCAGGAATATGGACACATAAAGACGTGCCCGGCGGTGCTGTAAAAAGCCTCCGCTAACCTCAATGTTGATGCGGCCCCTCAAGCTCGTCCCTCTCTACTCCTCATCTCCTCTTCCTTCCCAGCCACGCCAAGCCAGCCTCCAGCCCTCCCCTCCAGCTCTCATCCCCGGCATAAAGCGTGCTGTGGGCTCTTCACGTTACATTACCTTAGTTTTCTCCGCCTGAAATACTGCAGCGCCCTCTTTCCTCACCATTTCCTCCAGTGCCATGCTTTTGTATTATCTCAAAGTGATGTCTCCGCTCCGCCGCCCGGCCTGAACCCCACCCCGCCCCGCCTGGCCTCCCTTACTTACCCACGCAATGCTACATTCATCCCAAGACTTTCCTCGTAAAAACTATAAATTCATGGACGTAGGATTCTCTTTGCCCCATTCCAGCACGGCTAAAAGTACGTCTTCCGAGCCTCCGCCGCCGCCGCCGCCTACCCCACACACGTCCCGTCGAGGCGGTCACTGAAGGGCCCTGGTGTTGCCTCCTCCCAGTACTGACCTTTCGCTCCCTCTAACTTTCATGTTTATCTTCAGTATTCCTATTTAACTCACGTAAGGAAGACATCACGCGGGCCATTACTGCAGCTACATGATCCGAATCTTTCATTTATGGCGCACGCACACACACACACACACACACACACACACACACACACACACACACACACACACACACCGGAGAGTTTACAAGCACGAGTCTCAAGTATTTATGAATGGTATCAGTTTACATTTAAAAGGACTGGCCGCGGTAAAACTGGCAGTGAAAGATGAAGAAATTACACGAGAAGTCGGACTTAAAGAGCATGAAATTATCCCGTACTGCATGAATATTCCAACACCACGACCCCACGTAGATCGATGGGTGTAATACCTTCAAGCGGCCCTTAAAGGCGTTCACTAGTCTGGAACAACGAAATCACTAGGCAATAAGGGATAAAATACCACTAATGACTACCCCCTTAGCACAGCAATTAGCCTCCATTATCATCACGGCGCTGACAAGTGGAGAAACGACCCCATTACCGCGCAAGGAAGAAAACAAAGAGGAACATGGATCACGTATTTGCTGCCATCAGATGAAAGAATAATCGCGGCTGAGAATTAGCGAGCATGACCCCCAATGGCGACGTTTAAATAACTGATAAAGGCTTCATTAAATGTTCACGCGGCGCCTTTAAACGTGTAGCTCCAGTCATCGGCTCGACCCTGACGTGCTCACAGCGCAGGAGATTTACGTGGGATTTGAAAGTCTTTACCTTTTTATCAGTATTTCAACATGCGACTGAAACACACACACACACACACACACACACGCTTTCATACTCTCTCACTCTCTTTCTTTCGTTCTCCCTCTCATCCACACACACACACACACACACACACACACACACACACACACGCTTTCATACTCTCACTCACTTACTCTCTTTCTTTCTTTCTCTCATCCACACACACACACACACACACACACACACACACACACACACACAGTTCAGACCCTCAGGCCCCGAGCGTGGAGTTTAATAACAAAGAAAACATCGAAAGTTGAAGAATAAAAGTTAAATAACCTCCCAAAAAAGTATGGCATGCCCCGCGATACATTCTTGGGCGTATTAACTTCAAACTTGCGCGAGGGGAACATTACGTCACCTCGGACACACCAAACGACTCTCCTTCAGACTCCCTTTCCAGTACCTTTCGGAATATATAGGACTTTACGTTATCCATTCTCTCTCTCTCTCTCTCTCTCTCTCTCTCTCTCTCTCTCTCTCTCTCTCTCTCTCTCTCTCTCTCCTCCTCCTCCTCCTCGTCTTCTTTCTCCAACTTCTTTCTCATACTTTTTCCTCGTTTTTATCATGTTTCTTCGTCACGGTGCTCTCTCTCTCTCTCTCTCTCTCTCTCTCTCTCTCTCTCTCTCTCTCTCTCTCTCCATGTAATAGCTTTACCCCCATTTCCATTTATCCAATTATGAATAAAAGTTGCACATAACTCGAGGAGCAAAAACGGAATACCCACATCGGTAACGGAAACAGGAAAGAACAAAATTACCTGCCACTTTCCCCTAAAAACGAAAGGCATAATAATAAGAATTGGGTAATAAAGACGTGTAACTCGCATTCCCCAGGGAGAAGGGAGAACGAGGAGGAGGAGGAGGGAGGTGGGGGGTTGGAGGGGGGGGATGCTGGAGGATGGGGGAGGCGGTGGGGACGGAGCACAGAGGGGGGCGTCTGGCTCCCTCTCTGCTAGGCATTTGTGGCCTCCAGGAAATTAATGAGCCTTTTAACAGAACAATTTAGCCTCATGATAATGCTACAAGGCTCTCGACTGCCTTGCTAGAATAAGCATGTAATTGCCATCTCTGCTAAGCCTCCTGTTTTCGTATGTGCGCGTGTGTATAGCTGAGTGTATGTGCACTGGGAACGCGTGCACAAACATTTACTCGAAAAAGAATACTGTACGGAGAATACGCCGCAACAAACACCCAGGATACACCGGTGAACAGACAGACAATCCCCCAAAAAGATAAAAGAAAAAGGAATAAACAGAAAGGAGAGAAAAAAAGACATGTAAAATAAAATCAAAAGAAGGAGCAATAGAGAAAGACGGTTAAAATATATAAATTGTAAACCATCACACTATCTTCCCTCGTTGTTACAGCAAAAAAAGAAATAACAAAAAAATAGCGACTGGGGATTATCTAATGCATATATGAGTGCCCTAAAAAAAAAAAGAGAAAGGTTTAGTGGGAAAAAAGTCTAGATATGGCTCAGTCAACCTAGTTCCCTGATGGGCTGGAAACGATAAGGTTCACAATCATGCCATTCAGTTTTTTTTCCCTGGGTTTAATGTTGCATAATGACCAGAGGAGAGCTCGTGAAAGAGGCTCCGTTTTTCATTAATATTTCACGGGAGAGCTTGGTAACGCAACGAGGCTCTGGATCACCGAGGATCATAAAGACTCACACGCCCTCCCCGCTACGCTTTCTCTCCCTCTCTCTCTCTCCCACACACACACACACACACACACATACACACTCGCTCATTCACACGCACGCGCACGCACAAATGAAAAGGGCATCAGTTTCAATATAAAATGCGAGTTAATGAACGAGAGGAGGATGGATAAAGGTACAAAGGGAGGATAATGGATGGAAAACAAAAGGTGTGGCAAGCTAAAAGTAAATGAAAGAACCCATTGTGCGCCGGCAGACTGTCAAATTAAGATTACAAAAGGAATTAAGTGGGAAAATCACGCTTACCGGGGCGCGAGGGGAGTAATTCGAATAAAATCAAAGGTAATTATGAGAGATAGATAAAATAAAAGATGAGGGATATAGCGACAAGAGGCGAGCGGTGAGAGAAGAGAAAACTGTGGAACGTAATACTTTATGGTGTAGCTTTCCAGGAAGGGTGAAAAAATGCGGGAAAAAAATTAATGATACAGAAGGGAGAAAAAATAACGGATCAGGGCAGCATAAAAGAGGAAGTAAAAATAACGTTGGATTAAAAGCAAAGACCGTGAGGGAAACATGTTGAAAAGAGGTGACCCAATTTCAATATAAAAAAACGCCCCCCCCCTCCCCACCCCACCCCCTTCAGTGTAGTGGTTGACTCGACTAGCTACGAATTCCCGGGACTGGGTTCGACTCCGGCTAAGGAAGTCACCGCTCAACCCACTCAATTTTCCAACCTTCCTATCGGGCTGTTCAGTAAGTGGGTACCTGGGAATACCTGGAGTAAGTCAACCGTAGTAACCAGGGTGTCATATTTTCACTCTTTTCTGTGGCAAAGGATTCTTACCCCCTAGAAGCTCAAGGGTCAAAGAAACGGAAATGAGCACCGAGGCCACGCGCAGTAAAGTGTATGTCCCTAACTTAACCACCCACCGCCCACAGCAAGAGCATAGTGTGCCATGGACGGAGAGGCTGTGTGATGATGGCCTCGATAACACACACACACACACACACACACACACACACACACACACACACACACACACACACACACACACACACCGAAGCAAACAATGAAGTAAAATACACACGCAAACTCTAATTTCACACATCGAAATCAATCACCAAATAAAAAAAAACAGAGCAGAGGTGTTAAATTAAATCTACACGGGAATGTATAAAAGTCACGTGCAAACACAAACACATACAAAAATGAAATATGTATGGGAGCAAACTAATAAAATACAACACAAATGAAATATGAACAGACGCAAACAGATAAAATACAAGCATGACACACACACACACACACACACACTTCCCCACCCCTCCACTACACACAAACACCCCCCCCACACTCCCCACACCCCCCCACACATAAACACAAACACAAACACAGTACACACATAAGAAAACAAACAAATAAAGCACACCTAAGCGAGAACCCCTGACCAAGATGCACACCTGTCAATATTTCAGCCCCACGCCCTCCACCCCCCCCCCTCACCAGCCCACGAAGGATGGAAGGTTAGGCCACGTAGGAGGAGGAGGCGAAAGTGGAGGTGGACGAACACTGTGACGTAAGCAGGTCATCCCAGGCGAGGGAGGGGACGTCAAAGAACAGGGAAATAGCCATTTAATCACGTGGATAATATCAGACTCGCCGGTGACATATTACCCCATTTCCATATACGTGATAATAACCTTCTCCCTCCCCCTGCACCTGCTTGTGGCACCCAGGGGAGAGATGAGAAAGGCCGGGAGGAAGGGAGGAAGAGAGGGGGGACGGGAAAGGAAGAGAGGCACGGTATCTCACCAAGAAGGAGGAGGAGGGAAGGAGGGAGGGAGGAAGAAGCTCCACACATCACCAGAAGAGAAGGGAGAGAAGAGGAGGGAAACACTACATCAGGGGAGGGAGGGAAGGAGAAACCCGCTGTCCTCCTCGCCAGGGAAGGGAGGGAGAAACACCACAAGTCTCGGCACTAGGGAGGGAGAACATGAGGAATGGGAGAGAAAAGGGAGGAACAGGCAATATAAAGAGAACAGGGAGGGACGGAAAAGGGAGAGTAAAACAACACAACACCCCGCAAAGAAAGAGAAGGAAGAGGAGAGGAACATGAACACAGGGACAGAAAGAGGAGCACTTCACAATGAGCCGCTGTGAAAAAGACGAAAGAAGCGGAGAAAGCGAAAGAAGATAAAAGAGAGGAACACAGAATAAAAGTCCTTCATACTGGAAACGATGATAAAAGAAGAACCAGAAGAAGACAAACAGGAGGAGAAAGGCAAGAGGACCATCACACACACACACACACACACACACACACACACACACACACACACACACCAAAGAATCAGACGGCAATGAAAAGAAGGAGAAGAGAACGAGGAACATCACACAAAAGAATCAGAAGGAAACGGAAAGAAGAAAAGCAGGGAGAGAGAAACGCCACACGAAACACTCCATGGAAGAAGGAAAAGAAGGAAGGAAGAAGAAAACGAAGAGAGGAGACACGAGAGAGAGGAGGGGGGTGGAAGCAGGGGGGGCGACAGGACAGACACGGAGAGAGAGAAAGGAAGAGAGGTAGAGAGAGTAAGAGCGGGAGACAGAGAGCGAGGAACAGGCAAGGAAAGAGAGGGGCACCACACATCACAGGGGAAGGAAGGGAGAGCGGCAAAGTAGTAGTAGAGGCAGTACACGCCCAGGACGCTGCACGACTCTCCCACCTTCAGTCCTTTCGCCTTTTTGTGTGTAGCAAACCCACTGAACCCTGAACCCCCTCCTGCCAGCCCTTGATCCCTAAACGAGAGAGAGAGAGAGAGAGAGAGAGAGAGAGAGAGAGAGAGAGAGAGAGAGAGAGAGAGAGAGAGAGAGAGAGAGAGAGAGAGAGAGAGAGAGAGAGATAGAGAGAGAGAGAGAGAGAGAGAGAGAGAGAGAGAGAGAGAGAGAGAGAGAGAGAGAGAGAGAGGACGTAAATAGAACACACACACACACACACACACACACACACACACACACACACACACACACACACACACACATAACCCTCCTCACAATGAAGAAAGGCTGAGGTAGAAAAGCAGGGGAAGGAAAGGAAGAAAAGAAGGGGACGAGAAAGAGAGGCAGCAGCGGGAGGCACCACGGCTGACCAATACGCTGCCGGCCTGCAAAAAGAAGCGGGAGAGAAGAAAAGGAAAAAAAAAAGAGAAAAAAAGGGAAGAGTTAGGAGGGCGGCGCGTCAGGTGAGGTGAAGTTCATTAAGGTTAAAGTGAGGCAGGTGCTATGGCTTGGGCGGGCCGCAGAGTGTGGCTCCTGCCGCTGAAAAGGACGGCGTGTGAGGGAATGCCACGGTGGACAGTTTTGTGTTGGTGGACTGCGGGGGCGAGGGGAAGGTATGTGTGTGTGTGTGTGTGTGTGTGTGTGTGTGTGTGTGTGTGTGTGTGTGTGTGTTTGCCGTCTACTAAAGCTGAGCTGTGCGCACCCATGCATGCATACACATGTAAACACATGCTTAAATTTGTATATTTCCGTACATGCAAAATACATGAATATATACTGAATTATATATCTTTTAATCAAGGATGGACAAATAAAATCCCTGCACAAAATCTACCATGCTCACACACACACACACACACACACACACACACACACACACACACACACACACACGCAGACAATCATGGATGAACAAAAAAATCATACGCCCCTGCACACACACACACACACACACACACATACACACACACAAAGCAGGTGACATATTTGGCCTCGTGTAAGCGCTGAGGCGGTACAGCATGAAACAAAAACGAACCATTATCCCACGTAACAGCGCATGGGAAAAAAAAAATAGACACACAGGGTTATTATAAAGTACCTACACACACACACACACACACACACACACACACACACACATACACTTAACCCTTCCCCCCTACAACCCCTCCTCCCCCCAAAAAAAAGAAGAAAAAAAAAAAGGAACCCCGACACACGTTCCATCATTCGATCGTGAAGAATATATTAATTAATCGCTATTTTGCTGCCACACACTATTTTTCCCCGAACACATACATTTGTTTATTTATTTTCTACACGACTGTTGTTGGCGGTGGTGGCGGAGGTGGCGGTGATGGCGGCGGCGGGCGGCACACGGGGTTGGCGGTGAATATTTGTGTCCATTGTTCTGTATGAATTATCAGCTTCCTGTTGAATTACTGACTCCCGCAGACTCCTTCATGCGGCAACACCACACTTTCACCTCTTTTTTCCACGGTCCTTCATCCTCGTTAAGAGAGAAAAGAGAAGAAGAAAAAAAATGCAGCACGTAGGAACGGAGGAAGGAAGTGAGGAAGTGAAGGGAGGGAGACAGATGGAGGGAAAGGGAGAGGAGAGTGGAGGAACAAGGAGCAACTATTGTGAAGGTGGAAGGGGAAAGTAAAAGGGAAGGTAAAGGATGGAGGGAGGGAGGTAACAAATAAAGGGGAAGGAGAGAGAGAGAGAGAGAGAGAGAGAGAGAGAGAGAGAGAGAGAGAGAGAGAGAGAGAGAGAGAGAGAGAGAGAGAGAGAGAGAGAGAGAGAGAGAGAGAGAGAGAGAGAGAGAGAGAGAGAGAGAGAGAGAGAGAGAGAGAGAGAGAGAGAGAGAGAGAGAGAGAGAGAGAGAGAGAGAGAGAGAGAGAGAGAGAGAGAGAGAGAGAGAGAGAGAGAGAGAGAGAGAGAGAGT